>NW_026852889.1:0-35567 GCF_026571515.1 Ruditapes philippinarum
GAAATGTCACAAAATTTTTTGTAATAAAATGAGTTTATACGTTAATTTTTTTTTCATAACCAGGGTAAAATTATTCTGGTCAGGCTCGTTGTTTTATAATACACAGGTTTGATGTAAATACAGGCTGGAATATGTCGATGTGTACAGAATGTCGGTGGTTTGTCTTTGTAGCAACTCCTGGCTGAACATAAAATGCGCTAAAACGAACCAGTGGTATTTCCCACAGAAAAGCTGGAAAGTCGACCTTCTAAATGACCAACAAAAGCTATAGCGAAAAAAATTGCACGTCCGTTTGCCGAGTGCATTCATTATGAACAAAACGCAAATACCGTTTTTGTGTCGCCTTGAAAAGGTGACATATAGGGGTTACTTTTGTCGGCGGCGTCTGTGTCGTCGTCCGCTAAAGCTTGTCCGGAGCATAACTCCGTCACTATAAGTCTGATTGACTTCAAACTTGGTATGCATGCTTCTTTCAATAACCCGAAGTGCAGTGCACAAGGACCGGTACTCTGCAGTTCTTATTTTTTGAGTTATTGCCCTTTGTTAATTTTCATACTTTAATTTTGTCCGGGCCATTTCTCTTCAACTAATAAAGCTATGGACTTGAAACTTCATAGGATGATAGATCTCATTAAGAAGAAATGCAATGCACAAGAACCAGTACTCTGCACTTCCTAATTTTTGAGTTATTGCCCTTTGTTTATTTTCATACTTTATTTTTGCCCGGGCCATTTCTCCTAATGTATAAAAGCCATGAACTTGAAACTTCATAGGATGATAGGTCTCATTAAGAAGAAGTGCAGTGCACAAGAACAGGTACTCTGCATTTCTTATTTTTTTAGTTATTGCCCTTTGTTTATTTTCATACTTAATTTTTGTCCAGGCCATTTCTCTGAAAGTATAAAAATTATGGACTTGAAACTTCATAGGATGATAGATCTCATTAAAAAGAAGTGCAGTGCATAAGAACTGATACTCAGCATTTCTTATTTTTGAGTTATTGCCCTTTGTTGCTTTTCTTACTTTATTTTTTGTCCTGGTCATTTTTCCTCAAGTATGAAAGCTATGGACTTGAAACATCATAGAATGATAGATCTTATTGATAAGAAGTGCAGTGTACAGAAACTGCTGCTCTGCACTTATTATTTTTTTAGTTATTGCCCTTTGTTATTTTTCATATTTCATTTTTAGTCCCCTACCGGTTTACCCTCCGTCCGTCTGTCTGTCAGTCCGTCCGTCCACAAAACTGGATCCCGCGATAACTTTAAAAGTACTGAAAATATTTTTATGAAACTTGGTATATGGATAGATGGCAGTACGGAGATTATGCACGTCTTTTTCTTTTCTTCCTATGTTGAAAATTCTGGTTGCTATGGCAACAAATAGGCTGAAAATATGGCAAATTTTACACATAAACTGGATCCAGTGACAACGCAAAAAGTACTGGAAATATTTTTATGAAACTTGACATATGGGTAGATGGCAGTCTTGAGATTATGCACGTCTTTTCTTCCTATGTTGAAAATTCTGGTTGCTATGGCAACAAATAGGCTGAAATATGGCAAATTTTACACATAAACTGGATCCAGTGATAGTGCAAAAAGTACTGGAAATATTTTTATGAAACTTGACATATGGGTAGATGGCAGTCTGGAGATTATGCACGTTTTTTTCTTTTCTTCTTATGTTGAAAATTCTGGTTGCTATGGCAACACATAGACTGAAAATATGGCAAATTTTACACATAAACTGAATCCAGTGATAAATCAAAAAGTACTGGAAATATTTTTATGAAACTTGACATATGGGTAAATAGCAGTCTTGAGATTATGCATGTCTTATCTGTTCTTCCTATTTTGAAAAAATATCAGTTGCCTTGGCAACAAATAGGCTTAAAACATGGCAAATATAACAATATTTGTGATTAGTCAAAAAGAGCTGAAATTTTTTATGATATTGCATCTTTAATTCAAGAGTTATCTCCTCTTTAAGAATTTTTTGCTTTTAAAATGTTATATTTTGGTAACAGGGATGTTTCAAATATTAATTTTAGAGTGTCATTCAGTCCGTCTGTCTGTCTGTTCATAAAAACTGTTTCCTGTGATCACTTTTAAAGAACTTTTCCAACAAATTTACTTAAAATAGAGAAAAATTGAAACATTAGTGAATGGCCAAAATTGGCCCCTCAGAATGTTGATGGGGTTCTAACCGGTAGGGGACTTATGGATTGCTTGCAATACTATGATAATTGCTTGTTGTCCTGGCCATTTCCCCTAAACTACAATGTTCACAAGGCGACACATCCGACTCGCGGAGTTCTAGTTATTATGAAGTTTAAATATTAGAGACATGAAAGCAAAAAAGCAAATAAATACGGAATATAATGTTGAAGTTGCTTTCTGAGGCTTTGTTTTTTTGCTACGACCAGCGTTGGAAAATTGATGTTTCGCTGGACAGAAGGTCGAGCGGGATATAATTTTAGGAAAATACATGACATCGGAAAGCTTCTACAACAATATTACCCTTTACAGGGTCTTTCAAATAGATTTTGAAAGACCCTGCCCTTTATCATATACTTTCACGTTTTAAGACAAAAATTTAATTGTATACTTCTCTGAGTTATTTAAGCTGTCACGAATGACGGATGATTAAGTTAATTTTGCAAAAGAGGCCACGCCTTGAATAGTTTTGGTTCCCGTTTCCAAATCTTACGTAACACACAGCTTATAAATGGGAGCCACCTTGAAAAATATTCCTGCACTTCCATATATGAAACGGTATTTGTCACTAACATCACACGGATTTTTCTATCCGTTGAAGAGTAATCGCGCTTCAAGATTTGCGTGTATTTCAGTAGGTATATAGAAAGATTTATATACACGGCTACTTTCATATGAAAACATTTCACTTTTTTTCTCTAAAAATGCTTGCTGTATTATAAATTCGTTTTAAATATTTCTGACTTGTTATATGGACGTATATAAACGGTTGTTTGCAATATAAGTCTCGCCTATAATTCCAAACAACCGTTTATACAGGGCCATATAACCTGTCGAAAATCTATAGCTAATAATATACACGACTGCTATCAATTTTGAAGAAATCTCTTTTCTCGAAAAAGGGAAGTCTGCTGTTTTATAAATTCCATACATTCTAAATTCCATATATAAACTGTTGTTTGCAATATAACACTCGCCTAGCGACTCGGATTATATATACATACAAACAACCGTTTATATAGGACCGTAAAACCTGTCGAGAATCTTTATAACTAATAATATATGTCTGACTTTTTCCTATTTGCTCCAGAAATGATGCTACAGAGGACATACCTTTGGATGAAAAACGAAATTAAATTTCATACACACTTGAAGGTCCTTCAACCAAACATTTTATATTTGATTAGAATTACTTTATGATTTATGATTAAACATGTAATTAGTATAATCATGTATGTAAATAACTAAAATATATAAACCGATATTTCATGGAAAGGAAACCGAAATTTTTAATAAATCAATGTTTAAGATATCGACTTATTCTTATACAACTTTTCTTTAAGATAAATTGTAGTACAATTGTTCAAAATAACAATTTTCCTGTCCGACCGTATGTAATGATACCCATTGCAGTCGGTTTTATTTCCCTTTATTGTTGACATAATGTTAAGATATGATGCGTTTAGGGGCAGTTCTGGGAATATATAATACGTTTTTTACCAGCGAATAAAGACGAATGGCACACATTAAGGCAATTGTAGCATAAATTGACAATATTTGTATTACCGCTTTATTTAAGCTTTGATGTCGACACTGCTGATTATTTCAACAGTAAGAGCTTGAAATTGTCAGGGACTCTCAAGAATAAGGTTTCTGTTTTTGTAAAAATGAAGAGTAATGTGGTCAACATGTAAGTAAAGTTGTTTTTTTCTGAAAATTCAACGTGACAGATTTGAGATAACGGCAACACGTTTTGTTTCATAAAATTTTAATATTTAGTATGTTCAAACCAAAAACAACATTCTTGTACCTTCTAAAATTAAAAACATACTTTTTAGTTTAATCAATTGATGATTTTATTCAAATTTGATGGTTTAACATACGAATTTGGTAAAAGTTGTTAAAGCATAAGTTCTTTAAGAAGATGCTATTATGCCGTGGAGCTTAACCGACTGAAAAAGCATTGATTTAAACACGTGGTCTGCTCGTGTTAATATAAATTGAATAGTCTTCTTTAAAATGATCATTTATCTATTTGACAAAGCAAATATAGGAGAGTTTTACAGTGATAAATGAATGTTTTCATTTCATTCGTATATTCGTTTTTCTTCTACAATGAAATTTGTTTAGATTTTTAACATAGCTTAAAACACCACTAGGGACAATTCCAGACAATATTAATTCTAATATTTCATAGAATTCCATGTAGAGGCATTTACGAAGAAATATTACAGAGAGAGATTGTTTTATGGTTATTGAAATCTCTTGTATTTAATTTGTAACTGACTTACTTACTTTTCTTTATTTATTGCACATAAATCTTATATAGATGACATTTCCATTTGATCATCAAGTCATTTAAGGTGTAAGAAAACAAGATAGTTTACATCTTAGTTATTCAAATTATGTTGTATATATATGAAGTACATTGTATGTATAAAGTTTCATTTGATGACAAAAATCTAGGGAGGTTAATGACACTTTGAATAAGCATCAGTTGTAGAATCCCTCCAGAGTTTTCGGACATCGGACTCATTTTACATAACTGATGTTGATAAAATTTAAAATTAACACTTTTAAACGGTTTTAGAAACATCTCTTATTGACCAGGTTATATCGTCTTGAAGTTTGTTAGCGTACCGGTATATATAACATATTTTCTTTTTTATTCGGTTGTCATGAAATGTTTCTTTTGTATTTCTAAAAGGGTGTACATATATTTTAAAATGCTTTTTATAACATTTTCAATTTACTTTCGACCGGTATAATGGACTTTTAAGTGTCCATTTGTCTAAAATAAAACATATTAATTAAGTAAATCATTGATAGATATATGACATTTTCACTCTAACACGTGAATATATGTGCAGTTGTTTCAGTATACAAATGTTTCATTTCGAACGCTAAATATGATAGAGACGGTGTTAGGACTGAATCTTGCAGCTCAAAAAACGTTTATCCGAAGCGATCGTTGGTTTATTATTTGCGGCGACCACATTCGAAGTTTCTATTGAAAAAACTGCAAATAAAACACACAGACAAAAAATATACATTGGTCATTTGTAATGCAGATCTACAACAGAAATTACTAATAAGGAAAGACCACTGAACAATGGGCGAAATTTGTAACGCTAACTGCTATTTATATGCCAGTATGGGGCATGGAAACATGATTATTATCCTTAATGCTGTGTATAATGTGAAAATCCCCCATTGTTTCTTATATAACGTCATTGATGCGTTTTATTTTCTTTACTGCATCTTAGTGCCCGTCTACACCTATCCAAGTCTTGAATGCAAGTATCATATTCTCTTGTATTGGATAGTGTAGACACCCTACTTGAATGAGTTTTAAAGAGAAATTATGTGACCTTCAAGAAGATAATTCCTTGCAAGAAAGTTAGAACACGTTCTATTTTTCTACAAGTTTTTGGCTGTCAAGACACTGATAACACCGGTTTGACACAAAACATGTGCCCCGAAGGTGTGATAGTGTTGTTTTTTTTATTATTTTCTGACATTTTTGTTACAGATTCAGTGTTCATGATCTGTAAATTTTAATAAATGTATAAAATATCTTGGTCAGAGGATCATATCAATAAACTGATACACAGAAGAGCAAAAAAAAAATTTTTTCAAGTAGTCAAAATAGATTTTAAATGATTTTGTTCATTTAGTGAATAACTTTCATCAAATAAAGAACTTGCATCAATTTATCAGCTCAAAAATATTTTTCTCACATTTTCCATTATTTTAAAAGAATGTTTTCAAACGGTCGGTGCAACTTAACAGGACAAAAATCATCGATGAATTTGTTTCAATACACCGCACAAAAAGATCTTATATTAAGTCTGATATTTAAGATTTAGCATAATAACCTTTCATGTACTTCAGATGAATACTGAAATTAATTGATTGCGATTACTACATTGTATTTGATTGTAATGTTTTTTTTTGTTTTTTGTTGTTTTTTTTTTCAGCCAGCAATTTTATATTTGATGACTGTAAATTGCTCTTCAATTGTCTGTTTATTCAATGAATCGATATTTCACAAAAATGAAACTGAATCGAAATTCAAGAAAACTTCTGAATATCATACGCCTTCTCAAAGATAGAATACAAGTTTTGGTTACCATTTTGTATGTTCGCTGTAAAGATACCCGATGAAGTCAGTTTTATTTCCTTTACGGTAAAAATAATCTAATAAGTGTTCAGTGGCAATTGTGGGACAATGTTAAGCACATATATGATATTTTCTGTAATACAGAATAAAGACAAATGACACACTTTGAGGTAATTTTAGCGGAAATCGATAACATTTGTATTCTCGCGTGTTTTAAACTTTGATGTTGACACTTTGACGAAGATTTTTAGTAATCTTATAGGACTGAAAATGATACGAGACTTACGATAAAATGTTTCTGAGAATAGAAGAAATCCCGTCCAGTAAAATCAGATCAAAATGTCAACAAACTTACTTTCGCTTGAAATTCCGGCGTAGTTGAAATATTTTTCTTAAAATAAATGATTCATGACCAATGAGGATACTTGATAGTGTTACATTAAAGGGTTTATATAATTGATCGCCGTTTAATTGAAATGAAAAATAAAATTTCAAACGTTTGAACTATTGTAAACACAATATTTTACTATGCTGCAAATTGGAAACATAACGTCTATCTACTACATTGTATAGATTTTTATTGTTTTAAATCCACATTTTCATGAAATGTGTTATAATATGATTTGCTTGTGCTATAAAGTATAAAAACACAGTAACTTTTATGAAGAAGCTAATGATATCTCACTATGCATTTAGGTACGCAGATTAACATAGTCGATGCCCAAAACATTATAGTTAATACTGTTATTATTTCTCTGGGTATTTAGCTCTAGGCAAATAATTATTTTATGCATTGTTATCTCAGAACGCCTGTTGGTTTAAACAATCATCTTGTACTTCATCTGAGAACTGAACCGAATGAGCCGAACGTGCTGCAACTACAAACCAGCGACACGCAAAAACGCATGTGCTTGTTTGATTTTGTTTCTTTTATGGACCTTAAATCTGTTTAAGGCTGTGTTGGAGTTACGTGCAGCTCATATATTATAGCTTTTGCCAAACATATCCTCCAATGTTTTCATGTTTGTCGTTTGTACCCTTACGTTTGAATAACTATGCAAATTAAATTCACATTGAAGCATTACAATAATGAACATTTTCGAGATCTTTTCTGACAAATGTGATGTTTTTTTTATCATTTTAAGATATATCATTCATGTGTAATCGATAAATAGTTTTCCTTTCAATATTTCTTTCTGCACCAACACTAATTCAATTATAACCAATATTTTGTTATGCAAATAAACTTCATTACATTCTGAATACATCAGACACATGGAATACAAATCATATTTTGTCACGATAATAAAATAAGTTTTCTCTGACTTGTTTTACATAGAAAGTAATGTAATTGTGAAACATGTCAATAACAATTCAACTTTAAAAGTGAATATAAATAAATATTGGTAACAAACATGACAATAGGGTATTCAATAAATATGTGTACAGGTTAATGTCTAATAGATTACAATTTATCATACAATTCTCTAAAAAAACGCTTCCAATTACAACATCGTCGTATTTTGCGATTTTTTAATAAATAATTATGACCACTTCTTTTCCTGAAAATATAAAATCTTATTCACCATATCATTGTTTGTTTCTCGGGAAATAAATCTGATAAAAGAACTAGACCATTTTATTTTTCAAAAAGCAATTGCCTTTAAATAAATTACAAGAACAGCATCATATCACAGTTCTATTGGATTTTTTGACATATTATCTCGGAATATTCTTAAGCTTTGTGATTTACAATTCTAAAATACAATTTTATTGCAAATTTATCAAACAATCAAACAAATCCCTGTGGAACTATTTCAGATAATTCAATGTTATTTACCGTGTTTCTTGCTAAGAACTTCTTTATATTTATCGTTTGAAATGTTTTTACCCTATTTTCATGTAATGTTACTTTTAACAATGCGAATGTCTCTTCCCGTAAATCATGTTATATAGTTACTTAAAGTAATCGTGTGAAATATTTCTATCCGTTATTGTGTTAAATACTTCTTTTAGAATTACATGTAAAGCATTTCTATTCCGTCATCATGTAATGTATACAGCTATCGTGTGAAATCTTTGTACCCTGTTATCATGTGGAATACTGTTTAACTAACAGTATTTGCGAAAACAACTGAAATAAAGCTGCATTGTTTTCAGGCATGAGGATTTTCATTATATTATATAACATTTGCAGAAGAAATATGTTAAAAACGTCTAATTGACAATCAATCTCAATTCTATATTTGCAGACTTGAATAGACAATCGGGAAAACCTGTCTGGCAAAGATAATATACTCACCTTCATATTCAACGACACTATTGTGAAGTTTTTCTTAATATATAACTATATGTAATAACAATTGCTCACAAAATTACTCGTTCAATTGTTTAGGTAATAATTAATGATACACTTGAGTATAATAACTGATATACAGTGCTTCTTGATAAAGTAATAATAAGTTCCGGTATATCTACAGGTATATATGATGAAACAATCAAACGCTTACAATTGATTTTATTTTTGATTAAATTTTATTAAAATTATATACATGTACATTTTTTCCACTTATAAAACAGAAAGGAATGAGACAAAGAACTGTGAAGCCCATGGTAGTCCTTTCATTTCAGTGCTTTCTGTATGCAGCAGTCATATGGAATATAAATCGTAACTTGTCACGATATTAAATCAAGTTTCACTCTTTGTTTTACATAGAAAGAAATGTGATTATGAATTAAGTCAATAATAATTCGATTTAAAAAAAAATGAAAATTGTAAACAAACATGACACGAGGTAAGTCAATTGCTGGTAAATGTATATACATAGAGGTTTATGCCTGATAGATCATTTCCTCTGAACATGTAACAAACAAACTACCAGAATACTGCCAATAACAACACAGTCGTTAGTTTCGATTTATTTTTTCTATCTCTCTTTGTTTACTATTGAGCAGTTATATGTGTAATAGATTATCAATTCTCCTGCAGATGTTACAAACAAACCAACAAATTACTTCCAATAACATCATGTTATATGATGCTATTTTTCTTGTTATGATTTTAACCCTTTCTTTGTCTGAAAATAAAATTTTTATTCAGTTTTTCACAATACAAAATCCGAAAAAAATATTTAACGAGACAATTTAAGTTTATCAAAACCAATAGCCTTTAAATCAATTACAAATGCAACAACATATCTATCACACTTTTATTGCATTTTCTGGCGTGAGGGATGTTGCACTTATTTATTATCCCTCATATACATACTCAATCAAACCGAGTCAGCAATTCTTATGTAATTTTGTTGTGATCAATGCTTCCGAGGGATTACTTTGTTTCCAGATTCTTTTACTGTCTCGGAAAGAACTTGAACTTTAGAATTTACAATTCTAAGATACAGTTTTATCGCCAATTTATTAAAGACAGAAAAAGTCCCAGTGGAACTTTTCCAGAAACTTTCAAATAAGTTATTATAAAATATTGTAAAGCGATTTTGATACCAGTATCAATTTATTGCAAATATAATGCTCAAAATATCATTAACATTTTCTTGCCTTTTTCAGTAGAACCTGTCAAGTTAGAAGTGATCAAGGCTAGCTTTCAAGCTGCCATGTAAAATACTACTTAATGGTTCCAGTGCGTTATGTTTATTCCCTGTTATCATGTGGAATGTGCGAGTACAACTAAAATATATTTTTCTTGCAAGAGGATTGTTCTTATATCATAATATAAACTTTGCTGAAGAACTAAATTGAATAACGTTTAATGAATAATCAGTCATAATATTATATTTGCACAGTTGAGTAGGCAATATGGAAAATCTGTATCGACACAGATTATATATACAACTACATTTCCAATCGAATTATCGTTCTTTATCTCTGTATATCTTAGTATAGTTTAAGATTGCATGCATTGGAATTGGTAGCCAGTTAACAATAGAAATGTGCAGCACCTGTACTCTTAAATGTTAAATTGGTGACTAGTTATCTTCATTGGCTTTCTGCTATAACCTCTACGATAGTTTTATTTGAAGGTGTACTGTATTCCTAGACATTATTACGCGCTTTCAATGTTAGTTGATTTTCCACAACCTTTACCTACGCTTTACTGAAACACGTTTCGTTAAGTTCCCCATTTCAAAACGGTCTTGCCGTTTGAAATTATCAATCGTGGACATATCAAATAGAATCATATAATGCATGTTTCATTCTTATCCAGAGACAGTTAGTGCAATCATGTAGATACACCATATTGAATGATACATTTTTGACAAAAAATTGTAAACAAATAAATAAGGGTTAAAACTCCAAAACAAGCTTAACAGAGTTATGTTACTGGAGCACTGAATTTTTGCTATAAATAATCTTAGATATGCAATGGAAGACACCTGAGGGTTTGCACTAATAACCGCTTGAAAGTCCACATTTCAATCAGTCAGTGTCTGTTGGTGTTACACGCAACTTAACCTGCCAAGACTCACCGTGATGGTAATGCAATATATATTAGTATCTACATCACTAGATAAAGACAAATGACACGTATTAAGACAATTGTAGCGTAAATTTACACTATTTCAATATCGATTTATTTAAGCTTTGATGTCGTCAACGATGAGAATTTCGACAGTAAGAGCTTAAAATGATAATTAAGGGACTCTCAATAAAATTAATTCAGTTTTTAGAAAATAATAAAAAAACACTCAGCTTTGTAACCTCCGTTGAAATCTGGTCAACATAATAGTAAACTTTTTATGAAAATTCAACGTGACCGATTTGAGATAATGGCAATACGTTTTGTTTCATAAATTTTTGATATTTAGTATGTTCAAACCAAATACAACATTCTTGTACCTTCTATCATTCATAACATAAATTTTAGTTTATCGTTTAGTTGATAAATTTATTGAATTTTGATTTTTAACCATACTGTAGTACAGATTCGGTTAAAGTTGTAATTAAGGCATAAGTTGTATAAGAAGATGCCATGACGTCGCGAAGCTCTACAGATTGGAAAAAGTATTGATTTAGACACTTTACACGTGTTCTTCTCATGTAAAGATATATTGGGTAATCTTCTTAACACGGAACACATATCTGTTTGTATAAGTAAATTAGGAGAATTTTACAGTGATAAATGAATATTTTCATATCTTTCGTAAGTTTTAATTTCTTCTACAGTGAAATTTGTTTAGATTTAATGCCAATTTAATTTGCATAAAACACCACAAGGGACAGTTCCAGACATATTCAATTCTAATATTTCATTGAATTCCATGTAGAGGCATTTACGAAGAAATATTACAGTGATTGTTTTATGGTTATTGAAGTTCCTTGTTTTTAATATCTAACCTACTTACTTTTCTTAATTTATTGCACATAAATCTTATATAGATGACATTTCCATTTGATTATCCAGTCATTCAAGAGTTAGAAAACAAGATAGTTCACATCTTAGTTATTCAAATTATGTTGTATGTATATGAAGTACATTGTATTTATAAAGTTTCATTTGATGACAAAAATCTAGGGAGCTTAATGATACTTTGAATAACCATCAGTTGTAGAATCCCTCCAGAGTTTTCGGACATAGGACTAATTTTACATAACAAATGTTAATAAATTTTAAAATTAACACTTTTAAACGGTTTTAGAAACAACTCCTATGGACCCGATTATATCGTCTTGAAGTTTCTTAGCGTACCGGTATATATAACATATTTTCTTTTTTATTTAGTTAAAATGTTCATTTTTAATTTTTAAAAAAGGTTTACATATATTTTAAAATGCTTTTTATGACAGTCTCAATTCACTTTCGATCGGTAATATATGGACTTTTAAGTGAAAAATTGAATCAGCAAGAACTTAAATATCACACATTTAAGATTTTGCGCTAAATACATGTTTTATCGCTTCAGACGGTCGGTGCAACTTAACAGAGCAAGAAACATCGCTGAATTTATTTCAACACACCACATAAAAAGATCTTATATTATGTCTGACATTTAAGGATTAGCACAATAACTTCCATGTACACATAACTTGTCTTCAGATGAATACCGAAATTGATTGATTGCTATTACTATTGGCTTGTAATGTTTTTAGTTGTTATTTTTTTACCGTCGAGTTAATGGTATCTAACTATGCATTTAGGTACGCAGATTAACATAGTCGATGCCCAAAACATGATAATTAATACTGTTAATAATTCTCTGGGTATTTTGCTCTGGGCAATTTTTTATTTTATGCATTGTTATTTTAGATCGCGTATAAAAAGTTCATGTTAAGTCGTACTTCATCTAAGAACTGAGTCGAATGAGACAGAATTATCAAACCGAACGTACTGTAACTACAAACCAGCGACACAAGTAGTTATATATGCGTTAAAATAAGTACGCCACAAAATTGAGGAGTCCACATCTAAGGGGTAATTAAAATAAGTACGCCACAAAATTGAGGTACACCACAAAGTTGAGGATTAAATAAGCACAGTACAAGGTCAGATACTCGTATTAATTTTCCATAGGCTTACATTATAAGAAATGACCTCAAAACAGACCTTAAAATTGAGTTTTCATCATAGAGATGTCATTTTTCTGGGAGAATGACATGCCTGACACATAAAACTCATCTCGTTATATAGGGGTAGCCGACCAAATTTTTCGTAAAATGACTTCAAAGAGGATTACCCCCCCTTTACACTGTAATTCACTGCTGATCACAGGACTGACATATACTTTTTTAAAATGTAAATATCAGAGTAAAAAATTATCCTACAGACTTACAAAATACTTCATTTTTTTCAGAAAACAATGTACTGTTAGTTTCGAGAATAGTTTTTATACTTATACACAATACCTTCTCGTCCAATCACCTAATGTCCCATTGAATCTTACGGTTTTCCCTGCACTTTTTTTAGCCAATCGCTGGCCATGTAACAATACGTTACCCTGACCTAAAGGCATATTTTATTTGTACAATATAGAATTATTTTGTATTATTTAATAAGAATAAAGTATATCAAATATAAATGTGTTCACTTTTTGTATTTCAAATAGGATTTGAGAAGATGGTAGCCATTTCACTATAAGGCATGTAATGCCATAAAGACCATGAAAATAGAGTTAAATAGAAAAAAATACCCCAAAAAGTACTATGATAAATCTTCATTATTTCTGTTTTAAATGGAATGACTCCTCATTTCAAATAATACATATATATATTGGTAAGTCTTCAACATATGTTCAAAATATTTATTCAATCAATCTTATTTTAGTAAGAATAGGGGTAGTTTTTGTACCCCACCCACATATTTGAAGGTGAAAACTGAAAAATCTTTGTTTTCTAAACCTGTAAAAGCAATGATTGATACTAAAATAGTAAAAAAACTCTGCAAAATGATGTTTAACACATAATAAGTATATGCATATGGGTCTTTGATAAAAGTGACCCTCTTAAATGACACATTTAATCACCAATTAGCCCTTCTCCAAAGCCCAACTAAATTGTCTATATCAGACTCCCAATCTAATATACATCTGCAAGATACTATACATGACTCACATATGGTCATCTTACACACTTATATATACCTGGCTTATCTAAGAAATTTCTGTATAGTAAAATTACTGGGACAAAATTGTTCATTTTATACTTTATGCTGCTAAAATTGTGTGAAAATTGGATAAAAATATGGGAAAAATCAATTTTAAAACATGCAAAACCAGATTTGCAAAGGGTAATAATCACTCACCACGTACCGGTGGATTTAATTCAGGCACAGGGACAATTAAATATGTCAGACTTGAAAAAAAATTGAAGACTCTTGTACAGACGAACCCTCTATTACCCAAGGCGACATCTTCAGCCGAGAACTCTGACCAGGAGCCCGTAAATTACAAACTCCTTCGAAGTCCTCCCAAAGACGATGTGAAACTTCAATTTATGTCGGACGATGCACAGAATCAAAGGTAAGACTTATTCCGCAATCAGATATGATATTAAAAGTATCAAAAATGCATATATATATTTGAATTGTTGCAGTCTATATCACACTTTTAGCCATTTATTGGTGATTTTCTCACAAATTTTAGCTATAAAACTTAAAAAATTAATCATATATACATTTAATCTATATCTTATTGGTAATATTAAGGTATCAATGCAGAAAATGATAAATAAAAATGAATTTTAAACATTTTTTACCATTAAAAACACAGTTCAGAGCCTGATACTTTGGTGTCTCTAAATCAAAGGGAGACAACTCAAAAAAGGCACATATAATAAAAAAACCCAAGTAAATGTGTTACTGTATTTTTTTGGTTCCTTTGATTTTGCAAAATTGATACATTACAATATGTTTGATAAGTATATATCATTTTCAGTGACAAAAATGACTGCTACAAGCTGTTTCATATCAGCAAACTGTGGGAAATGGTCAATGAAGTTAGTCGTGAACATAGGCAAAAGAAACCAGACTGTCCAGGAAATCTATGTTTCGATTCATCTTCGTCCATGCAGTGGGGCTTCGGATGGCGTGAAAGTGCAAAGTGCCAGATCTGTACCTATGTTTCGAAACGATATAAGCTTTACGCCGAAATAGACACCTGTAAGCGGGGAGTTAAACCAGCTTCTGTCACCCGTGGCATTTCAATAGCTCTCACTCAGACACCAATAGCTTCCTCTGGTGTCAGAAAAATATGTCATGGAGGGAATATACCAGCTCCCTCAGTTGCCTGCCTCCAGAGGACTGCAAACCTTGTCAATGAGGTCATTTGCAAAGAAAATAAAAGGGACATGAAAAGAATCAGGGAAGAACTAAAAGAAATTAATAAATACAGGGGACTGCCACAGAATGTTATAAATGTACAGGCAGATGGCATGTACAACAACAACTTGTACAGCGGTGTGGGGAAAACACCGTTTCAGCCTGCAACGCAAGCATCATATACAGTTGCGGAGACAATAACCTCTAAAAAACAAATAGTTGCTGCTGAGCAAGTGAACAAACTTTGTTCCAAGCATGGCTTCCACACTCAAGAAGAAACAGAATGCGACAACAAGTCTGGACCTTGCTCGGCAACAGCTAGCATTGAAACAACTATAGGAGACGAATACAGATGGGCAAAAAGCTGCTTCCTGGATCTACATCATGATGGGCTCGAGGTCAAATATCTAACCACTGATGCAGATTCAGGGGCTTTTCGTGCTGCCACAGACCTTTACGACAACAAAAATCACAAGCACAGAACCTGTTCATCAGCTGGACACGAGGCATCTGGCAGAAAATCATCGGAAACAAATGAACTCCTGCTCGCGTCTTTTGAATATGATGCCCGCGTCATAATGTTGAATACCGAAAGTACTTAAGAAATAGGTTTGCCCTTGACCTAAGTCGCCGGTGTACAGCTGAATTTGAATCAGTATTTACAAAGGAAAACGGAGATTTTTCAAAAAATAACAGAGAAATTAAAATACCTTGTTACTGCGATTAAACGCTGTTATTCTGGGGACCATTACGGTTGCAATCTTCATTCGAGGGTTTGTAAAGGCGCAAAAAACAATAACTGGTTAGTAAACAGTGCTTTCTTGACAAAAAATTTCAAAATCAGTCTCAATATCCCTGATAATCATGACACAATGCTTGATTGGATTGAATTTAGACTAGGTGAAGATATGTTAAAAAAAACTCGTCTTAATTCAAATACCCAAAAAGTAGAAGGGACGAACCGCGCTATTAAAAAATGCTTACCTAATAACACCACTTTTCCGCACAACTGTTCTGGACGATTTTTCAGTGCTATACACGCTGTAAACAATGGGCCAGGGGTATCACTTATGAAACTATGCACAGCAGCGGAGTGCCCAATCCCAAAAGGTAGTCGGGGTTGCCCGTCAATTACTTCAAGAACAGAAACGCGCTGAAAATAAAAAAGAAACAGAAAAAAGTATTGAATTCAAGCTTAAACGTTCAAAAAGAAAAAGTCTTATGTATAAATTACATGAAAGTACCAGAGAGAAAAACAAATATGTAAAAGGACAGTTACTGAAAGACCGTATTAATTATTTAAGTCAAAGACGACGTAAACAAAACCTGAATAAATATGAAGAGTCGATGCCATCTACCAGTGACCATGGAAGTTATACACGCCCTTTCTGTAGCCGGGCCGGTAAAAGACATGGGGGTTCGTGCCTGCAGACATAGACACTATGACCGAAGCAGTGAATCCTAGACATGTTGTCTCATGCTTCTCTAGTACTAAGTGCCTAGGGGTTTACGCAACATTTATTATTGCATGTATGGCTAACATCTAGCGACGACCCATCTGGTGCTAGCCGTGGCACAATCCTCTCTTAGCAAACGCTGGTCCAACATATAAGCCAGTCTATGAGTACTTTCAATGGTCTGAAGACCATTTGGCCATTTAATTTTTTTTCTCCCATATCCATACTTATCTTTACTCCCTATCCAGATTTTACAGTCAATTTCCCCATCAGCATTCATAATAATTGAGTGTTTGTCCATATTTTTCTGCAAATTTGACCAAAATTGGTTCAAATCAGCCATTTTGTACATTTTGTATATAACAAATACATATTCATAGCTCATTAGTCAATTATTATCAAAACAAGACATGTTAACTTACATCATTGGCACGAGATGTTTCCTACCATTTTCAGCCTTTAGGTCAGATACTCGTATTAATTTCCATAGGCTTACATTATAAGAAATGACCTCAAAACAGACCTTAAAATTGAGTTTTCATCATAGAGATGTCATTTTTCTGGGAGAATGACATGCCTGACACATAAAACTCATCTCGTTATATAGGGGTAGCCGACCAAATTTTTCGTAAAATGACTTCAAAGAGGATTACCCCCCCTTTACACTGTAATTCACTGCTGATCACAGGACTGACATATACTTTTTTAAAATGTAAATATCAGAGTAAAAAATTATCCTACAGACTTACAAAATACTTCATTTTTTTCAGAAAACAATGTACTGTTAGTTTCGAGAATAGTTTTTATACTTATACACAATACCTTCTCGTCCAATCACCTAATGTCCCATTGAATCTTACGGTTTTCCCTGCACTTTTTTTAGCCAATCGCTGGCCATGTAACAATACGTTACCCTGACCACAAAGTGCATTTTGGAATATGGATACATTTTGGAATATGCATCCAACCTTGACCAAATGCGATTGGACGACGAGAATTCACGAAGCGATTCGTTAGCGTTCGTGATCGGTTTTTGGTAAAGGTAGGTAGTAAAGTGTACTATGTGTTTACTCGATGCAAGCGATTTATATATTATTATATAGGCCGTAATTTTCCTTTAAACAGAGAGATACGTAGTTTTTGCTTTAAACAGAAGACGTGTCGTTGTGACAGGTATTAGCCTAAGGCTAGTTGTGTATTAACCTGTATCACGCAGAAGTTATATAGAAAAATCTCACTGTTGAAACATTTAGCATCAGAGCAAAACATCGAACGTTACAGTTTCGTGAATATAGAAAATAAATTTCAAAAGTATTGATAGAGGATCATGGCTCAGAAACGCTCAGCAGAATTTAACGAGGACTTAATGGAGTCAAAATTTTTGAAAAAGATAGAAGAAAGCGAAAACGATGTGAAACTAGACAGTTCTGTTTTATCGTCCGGTTTTAAAAGTTTTCTCGAGTATCTGCTTCACTGTCACAATTCTGCAAAGATCAAAATTTTAAGTACGCAACATTTCTGCTACACTATCACACTTTTGCAAACGATGATATATATAGATTTAAACTATCTCTCTCTCTCGCCGTGCTTTTATTTACATATACATTTATTACAAATGTATATTTATTTGCCCTTTTTTTTTTATAGAAAATCGATTATATGTATATTATTTCTGGAATAAAAAGTACTATATTAAAGATCGTTGCCCCTCCCTAAGTACTTTACTGTTCTTGAAACAAATTACAACTTCACTCGATTTTGTAGAATGTTATAACAATTAAGATGATCTACCGATAGTAGAAGCAGTAATCAAATTTGAATTATAGAACGCGGGTAAAGGGATACATATTTTCCACGACAGTTTATCAGTACCAGACTCGGCATGAAAAATACTACAAAAAGCGGAATGCACACACGGGCTTGCTCCGTATTAATATGTAAACACATTGATGGCTTATATCATACCAATCAGTCAAACATCGTTGGTAGACTGTTTATAATTTTACGCGCTTTCAAGAAGTTGGCAAACCCAATGGTAGAGAAAATCAACAACTCCCTTACAGCTCTATATTGGGTATATGACGTAAATAGTTTATATGTAGCCTGTATGCGGTTAGTAAACTCATACCATCAAACGTTCAATAAGCATATAGTTGCTATTGAAAAAAAAAATACCGACAGGTATGAGCTTTGTTTCATTCCTTACCAAGCGTAAGGTGACAGGTCATTTGTCTATTACTGCTTAACAAATCAACCAACACGTAAAACTTAGTCAAGGCACGACATACAACACGCGAGTTCCAACATTACAAATTTAAATCACCGATCTCAATAACCGGAGCTTATCAGAACTGTATTTACCGCTTGTATGGAGGAGCGATCTGACAAAAGACAAAAAGAAGCTGAGCAAACCATACAAACTAATACATTAATTCAAACTGTTTGACAATATTCTCTAGGTGACACATGCAATAGTGTTGTGCTGTAAGTTATATAAGACAATAAGAGTTGATTTTTCAATATGTGGTCTTCGTTTGTTATATTAAGTGATGCAATATCATTTTCGTAGCTAAAGTACAACAAAACTAATAACGTTTTTTTTTTTTTGTTTTGTTTCATTTTATTTATTCCATTAACATGTTTTATAAATGTAGAACCAATGACACTATTGGTATTGAAATGACATTTTTGTAATACAAAAACAAAATATTTTGGCGTCAGTTCACTTTAGTAATTGCATGTTTATTTATAATTTATCATCGGTTGATATTTTTTCAATAGTTTATCGAACAGATATTTCCTTTTACTAACGGCTGCCTTCCATGCTTCTTCTGATTCAAAGTCATATTCGTCTCGAAGCCTTCTCATAGTTTGTTTGACAGCTCTGTGAAAGCGATCCTTTTTTACCGATTCAAACCACATAATCCTGAACAGATACTTTTTCATCACTGCCCTTCTGATCACCGGAAGTAGCTTGTGGTAAGCTTTTTTGCTGGCATCCTTTTCGCTTATGTCATTATCATCTTTCATTATCTCGGAAGCTAACGAGTTCACTTCTTCCTGATGTTCATCATAACCGTATTTGACGATATCCCACCAAGGGTCAATTGTTTCTTCAGCTAGTTCTTCATCCGATTTACTTTCCAAATCCGATTCCTCTGTATCGTTGCTGTCACTGATTTCTGATTCCTCATTCTCTTTCGAACGGGTGTCCTCTTCGTGAACGGATTTCTTATGTCTAAGCAAATTGTACTTCTTTGCAAAGTTTTTGTCACAATCGCTGCAGGCGAACATAATTTTAAGTTGAATGCACTCACTTATAAAACCTCTGTGTAGTTCGAGTTGCGAACGATAAATGACTCAAACGTTAATTCAACGCTAGAGGTAAATATACTATTGTCGAGCAGCCGGCTAAATGACAGTTTGGGAATGAATGAGCAATCTATGAGCAGGTGTGAGCAGGCTAGATGGTCTTCTTTAATAAATGAGCAATATACGAGCAGATATGAGCAGGCAAGAGGACAGTTCGGGAAAGGAAGAGCAATCTACGAGCAGGAATGAGCGGGCTAGAGGACAGTCCTCTATGGGACTTTAATAGACTCAAATATCGTTTTAACTGTCTCATTATGAGCTCAAGTCTGATCCTAGTGACTAAATTGTATTTCTTTGCAAAGTTTTTGTCACAATCGCTGCAGGCAAACATAATTTTAAGTTGAATGCACTCACTTATAAAACCTCTGTGTAGTTCGAGTTGCGAACAATAAATGACTCAAACGTTCAACGCTAGAGGTAAATATGCTATTGTCGAGCAGTAGGCTAAATGACAGTTTGGGAATGAATGAGCAATCTACGAGCAGATGTGAGTAGGCTAGATGACCCTTTTTTAATAAATGAGCAATATACGAGCAGGTATGAGCAGGCAAGAGGACAGTTTGGGAAAGGAAGAGCAATCTACGAGCAGGAATAAGCGGGCTAGAGGACAGTCCTCTATGGGACTTTAATAGACTCAAATATCGTTTTAACTGTCTCATTATGAGCTCAAGATCCGGTCATTTAGCCTGCTGCTCGACAATAGCATATTTACCTCTAGGAAGAAGTGAACTCGTTAGCTTCCGAGATAATGGAAGATGATAATGACATAAGCGAAAAGGATGCCAGCAAAAAAGCTTACCACAAGCTACTTCCGGTGATCAGAAGGGCAGTGATGAAAAAGTATCTGTTCAGGATTATGTGGTTTGAATCGGTAAAAAAGGATCGCTTTCACAGAGCTGTCAAAACAAACTATGAGAAGGCTTCGAGACGAAGATGACTTTGAATCAGAAGAAGCATGGAAGGCAGCCGTTAGTAAAAGGAAATATCTGTTCGATAAACTATTGAAAAAATATCAACCGATGATAAATTATAAATAAACATGCAATTACTAAAGTGAACTGACGCCAAAATGTTTTGTTTTTGTATTACAAAAATGTCATTTCAATACCAATAGTGTCATTGGTTCTACATTTATAAAACATGTTAATGGAATAAATAAAATGAAACAAAACAAAAAAAGAATCGTTATTAGTTTTGTTGTACTTTAGCTACGAAAATGATATTGCATCACTTAATATAACAAACGAAGACCACATATTGAAAAATCAACTCTTATTGTCTTATATAACTTACAGCACAACACTATTGCATGTGTCACCTAGAGAAAATTGTCAAACAGTTTGAATTAATGTATTAGTTTGTATGGTTTGCTCAGCTTCTTTTTGTCTTTTGTCAGATCGCTCCTCCATACAAGCGGTAAATACAGTTCTGATAAGCTCCGGTTATTGAGATCGGTGATTTAAATTTGTAATGTTGGAACTCGCGTGTTGTATGTCGTGCCTTGACTAAGTTTTACGTGTTGGTTGATTTGTTAAACAGTAATCGACAAATGACCTGTCACCTTACGCTAGGTAAGGAATGAAACAAAGCTCATACCTGTCGGTATTTTTTTTTCAATAGCAACTATATGCTTTTTGAACGTAATAGAGCTGTAAGGGAGTTGTTGATTTTCTCTACCATTGGGTTTGCCAACTTCTTGAAAGCGCGTAAAATTATAAACAGTCTACCAACGATGTTTGACTTATTGGTATGATATAAGCCATCAATGTGTTTACATATCACTACGGAGTAAGCCCGTGTGTGCATTCCGCTTTTTGTAGTATTTTTCATGCCGAGTCTGGTACTGATAAACTGTCGTGGAAAATATGTATCCCTTTACCCGCGTTCTATAATTCAAATTTGACTACTGCTTCTAGTGAAGTTGTCATTTGTTTCAAGAACAGTAAAGTACTTAGGGAGGGACAACGATCTTTAATATAGTACTTTTTATTCCAGAAATAATATACATATAATCGATTTTCTATAAAAAAAGGGCAAATAAATATACATTTGTAATAAATGTATATGTAAATAAAAGCACGGCGAGAGAGAGAGAGATAGTTTAAATCTATATATATCACCTGAGGATTCCAGGTATATTAAAGATCTATTGTTTCATACTTTTAATTAGTGCAGTCTTGCTATAAACATGGATACGTCAGATGCTCTGATCAATATTACATCGTTTGCAAAAGTGTGATAGTGTAGCAGAAATGTTGCGTACTTAAATTTTTGATCTTTGCAGAATTGTGACAGTGTAGCAGATACTCGAGAAAACTTTTAAAACCGGACGATAAAATAGAACTGTCTAGTTTCACATCGTTTTCGCTTTCTTCTATCTTTTTCAAAAATTTTGACTCCATTAAGTCATCGTTAAATTCTGCTGAGCGTTTCTGAGCCATGATCCTATATCAATACTTTTGAAATTTATTTTCTATATTCACGAAACTGTAACGTTCGATGTTTTGCTCTGATGCTAAATGTTTCAACAGTGAGATTTTTCTATATAACTTCTGCGTGATACAGGTTAATACACAACTACCCTTAGGCTAATACCTGTCACAACGACACGTCGTCTGTTTAAAGCAAAAACTACGTATCTCTCTGTTTAAAGGAAAGTTACGGCCTATATAATAATATATAAATCGCTTGCATCGAGTAAACACATAGTACACTTTACTACCTACCTTTACCAAAAACCGATCACGAACGCTAACGAATCGTATTTAATCCTCAACTTTGTGGTGTACCTCAATTTTGTGGCGTACTTATTTTAATTACCTCTTAGATGTGGACTCCTCAATTTTGTGGCGTACTTATTTTAACGCATATATAACTACTGACACACAGAAACGCTTGTGGTTGTTTCATTTTGTTCCAATCTGTTTAAGGCGGTCATAAAGTTACGTGCAGCTCATGAATAACAGCTTTAGCCAAACAAATCCTCCAATGTTTCCAGGTTTGCCATTCGCCCCTTACGTTTGAATAACTATGCAAATTAAATTCACATTGAAACAACAATGAACATTTTCGAAATCTTTTCTGACAAATGTGGTGTTTTTTTATCATTTTAAGATATATCATTCATGTGTAATCGATAAATAGTTTTCCTTCCAATATTTTTTTCTGCATCAACACTAATTCAATGATAACCAATATTTTGTTATGCAAATAAACTTCATTACATTCTGAATGCATCAGACACATGGAATACAAATCATATTTTGTAATAAATTAAGTTTTCTCTGACTTGTTTTATATAGAAAGTAATGTAATTGTGAAACATGTCAATAACAATTCAACTTTAAAAGTGAATATAAATAAATATTGGTAACAAACATGACAATAGGGTATTCAATAAATATGTGTACAGGTTAATGTCTAATAGATTACAATTTATCATACAATTCTCTAAAAAAACGCTTCCAATTACAACATCGTCGTATTTTGCGATTTTTTAATAAATAATTATGACCACTTCTTTTCCAGAAAATATAAAATCTTATTCACCATGTCATTGTTTGTTTCTCGGGAAATAAATCTGATAAAAGAACTAGACCATTTTATTTCTCAAAAAGCAATAGCTCAGAAAATTACTCGTTCAATTGTTTAGGTAATAATAAATGATACACTTGAGTATAATAACTGATATACAGTGCTTTTTGATAAAGTAATAATAAGTTCCGGTATATCTACAGGTATATATGATGAAACAATCAAACGCTTACAATTGATTTTATTTTTGATTAAATGTTAATAAAACTATATACATGCACATCATTTCCACATATAAAACAGAAAGGGATGAAACAAAGAACTGTGAAAGCCCATGGTAGTCCTCATCTCTCATGCAGAAGAGATATGGAACATTACTCATAATTTGTCACAATATTACAATAAGTTTCTCTGAAGATTTTTACTCGTTGTTTTACATAGAAAGTAATGTGATTGTGAAGTAAGTCAATAATAATTCGACTTTAAAAATGAAAATTTTAAGCAAACATGACATTAGGTTAGTCAATTGCTGGTAAATGTGTAGATGTTAATGCATTATAGATCGTTTCTTCTGTACATGTTACAAATAAACAACCAAAATATTTTACTTAAAATCATAAGACGTTTTATAAAATATTGTAAAGCGATTTTGATTCCAATATCAATTTATTGCAAATCCAATGTTCAAGATATCCCCAACATTTTCTTGCATTTTTCAATAAAGCCTGTAAAGCTAAAAGTGATCAAGGATTGCTTTTAAGCTGTTATCATCTTAAATACTTCTTATTGGTTCTCGTGCGTTATGTTTATTCCCTGTTATAATGTGTAATGTGCGAATTCGACTAAAAAAATATATTTGTTCTGGCATGAAGTTTTTTATTTTATCATAATAACAACTTTGCAGAAGAACTAAATTGAATAACGTTTATAAAAATCTGGTCATCATGATAGTAAACTATTTTATGAAAATTCAACGTGACAGATTTAAGATAATGGCAATATATTTTGTTTCATAAAAGTTTGATATTTAGATATCAACCAAATAGAATCTTCTTGTACCTTCTATCATTCATAGCATATATTTTAGGTAATCGTCTAATTGATTAATTTATATTTTGATCGTTAACCATACTGCAGTTCATATGCGGTTAAAGTTTTTAAAGCATAAGTTTTATAAGACGATGCCAAGAAGAAGCTTAACATAATGGAAAAGGTCTTGATTTAGGCGCTATACATGTGGTCTTCACATGTAAAGATAAATTGGATAATCTTCTTAACATGGAACATTTATCTGTTTGTATAAGTAAATTAGGAGAATTTTACAGTTATAAATGAATGTTTTCATTTCTTTCGTAAGTTTTAATTTCTTCTACAGTGTAATTTGTTTAGATTTAATACCAATTTAATTTGCATAAAACACCACAAGGGACAGTTCCAGACAATTTCAATTCTAATATTTAATTGAATTCCATGTAGAGGCATTTTTGAAGAAATATTACAGAGTGATTGTTTTATGGTTATTGAAATTCCTTGTATTTAATCTGTAACTTACTTACTTTTCTTTATTTATTTGACATAAATCTTATATATATGACATGTCCATTTTATTATCAAGTCTTTCAAGCTGTTGGACAACAAGAGAGAATGCATCTAAATTATTTAGATTGTAATATATATGTATATAATGAATGTCGATGACAAAAATGTAGGTACATTAATAGCACTTTGAATGTTTATCTGTTGCAAAAACTTTCCTGACACTCTGACTATTACAGGAAAATTAACAGTTGTTCATTTGTACGAACAACTTATTGCTTGCGAGTATTTTAGATACTTTATAATGACTTGACCATCTGTAACAGTGGAAAATTAAATCAGCAAGAGCTTAAATAGCAGAGTCTGCACTTAACCGTATGTGGTGTCGTTTTCCGTAAATTCAATCAGAGATGTTATATTTCCGATCCTTAAAGGTCGTTCAGCACGACATTATTGTTGTGCTTATGTTAAAGTAAATTTAGTTCTTTCTATTCGGCTATTTCTTGTTGGATGGTTCCATTATTCCTCACTTGAATACTGTTGAATCACCCTTAGGATATGTGGCCTGCTTTTAAAATTTGTCTTTTGATGTCTTATCTGTGATATGCAGGCTCCATAACCTCCTTTCAAATTTCCATTTTATTTAGTTTCGCCCATTGTTTTCTCGTTTAGGGCACACTCATTTTTTTACTTGGAAACCATATGCCGTTTTTTTATGGAATGGCACTTCCGTGTCACATTGAAGGTTCCATGATAACCGCCATATGAACACATCTGCGGATGGTTTTACCAGTTCATGTTAAATGTTGAATTCTGCTTAAGCCGGTGCTGGGGGGGGGGGCTGGGCGGTAGTTTGCACTTGACACTACCGTCCATGAACAGGCTCAATCAAACCGAACCTCCAACATTTTCAATTTTTGCTGTGTTGAGCTTTCTTTAGGGATTCTTATTTTCTATATTCCTTCATGGAAGTTTTTTCCTCAATGTGAGGACATTTTTAAGATTTAATGCAAAAAAGATATTCTTTTGCTTAAAAGTACTGTTTTCATAAGGTAGGTGTTGGTGCGTGTAACATACACATTAACTGGCCAAATATATAGAGGATATTCAAGTTTTTTCTATAAATACATGATTTATTTTCATCGAGTGGTATGAAAATAAATATTTCATGAGTGGCGGTAGCCACGAGTGAAATATGGTAATTTTCATGCCACAAGATGAAAATAAATCATGTATTTATAGAAAAAAACTTGAATTTTCTGTTTATTATGTACATTTTTCTCTTTTTTGCGATAAAATTTGAAAAACTTTCCCTTAAATTTTGTGTACTGGTAGAATTTAAAAGAAAGTAGTCCGGCAAGACACCAGTGAAAATACGGAAAATATGTTTCACTGCAGTGAAAAATAAATTTTTACAGTGAAAATACGGAAAATGAAAATACGCATTTTATTTCATCAATATTTCTCAATATTTCATTTATAAGTATATAATAAAATCAACGTTAAATTTGTTTCAGCACGCATATACACACTTAAATATGTCTGACATTTATGGTTTAGTAGAATTACTTTAATGCCCATGGCACAGAATCTTTCTACATGTATACACTATAATTATATTTAATGGATTAATTAGAGTTACTCTGGAATAGAAATGTTCTTAAACATAAACTATATATTTGAGTACTATTAATTGTCTCTGTATTTATTTGTATAAATCATTTGCAAAGGTAACCTTAATGTTAATTGAAAGACTGGTATGAATAAACCGATATTTCACAAAGGGAAACGAAATCGAAAATCAAGCAAACGTCTCAATTTCAAAGATAGAATACAAATTTTGGTTACCATTTTATACAAAGATGTTGACTATAATGATGCCCGTTGTCGTCAGTGCTATTTCCTTATACGATAGAAATAATCTAATTAGTGTTCAGTGGCAATTCTAGGACGACAATGTTCTGGGACAACGCTAAGCACATATATAATATTTTCTTTAATACAGAATAAAGACAAATGACTCACTTTGAGGCAATTTTAGCGTAAATTGACAATATTTGTATTCTCGCGTGTTTTAAACTTTGATGTTGACACTTTGACGAGAATTTACTGCAATCTTCAAAAGTTGTAGGGCTGAAAATGATACGAGACCTACAATATAATGTCTCTGGGAATTGAAGGAGAAATCCAGATTAGTTACTCAGTAAATCAGATCAAAATGTCAACAAACTTATTTTCGCTGAAAATTCCAGTTTGGTTGTATTAAGAAAAAGTGTTGATATTCAATATGTTTAAACAATTAGAGCATTCCACTTCAAACTATCATTCTGAACATAATTTTTTAATAATTCAAAGTGTAGAATAAATGAATTGTCAATGTGGAATGCAATATTAAACAAGTAAATTTGATTAATTTTTAAGACGACGCCCTGATGTCGACGGACCTTACGGGTAGTCTGCTCGTGACTTCAAGTGTATAATATTGTATTACCAATTTTAGAAAAAGATCGAGTGAGAATATATTTGAATAAGGCTCATTCTGCATTTTCGCTAATTTTAAAATCGCATCATATAAAAATTGCAATATTGAGTTATGTTAAAAATTCTGCGTGTTTAGAATACGTATGCTTGAAATTAAGGCACCAGCTAATGGCCGAAAAAACGACGATATTAGATGGCACATGAGTATGTTGTTAGCAAATGTGTAACGCGGCCTAATCAAGGTGTCCAACGCATAATCTGACAATGAACGGTTAAAAACTAAGTGTAAGTCTTTATATAAAAAGCAAGTCACCTGGCTTAACAAAGATTTTTCTAAAAGAGACATTCAGCAGCTTATACTGCCGAACCAGTATTAGATAAAATATTAAAACAAAAGGATGACATTCCTATTTCGGAAGATTGAACGCTTTTTTCGGATAACTTTCGTTTTAAACGCATTTAACCATTGTAAATAACACATAGTGAGTAAAAGTAACAATATTTCCCGAAACAAATATTTAACAGTATTTTTACAAGGGATGATATATTTGCTGTCACTCACAAACTTATATGTTATTTTTATTTTGCTTCAAACAAATTCTTTATTGGGACACCGTTTTTAGTCACATGGTACACTGTTGATCAAAAATAAGAATAATTCCCATGCTTACAATGTAGGAACATTTACCAAGAGAACAGATAAGAAGTATTTGCCATGGTTTATAATGTATGGCACATTTTCACACGCAAAACCGTTAAGAAGTATGTTATATTTCTAAACAGCTGAGGGTTTAATTTCACCCCAAAAAGCGTATTTTAAATGTTATAGCATAGCAATCCTCGATCACTCGAACAGAAAAAAAACATCAAAATTTAAAAAGTCACACACAAAAAAGGAAACAAACAACAGCAAAAAAAATGTTGATTGGTATTTGATCATTTACAATAAATTATATTAGAATTGGGAAATCGGCAATGCAAATATTGACAACAGTTCTTTAAGAATTGAACATATTCTGAATTAGTTCAACAGGGATTTGTTCTATCTGAAATAAATTGGGCAATGGAAGTTGTATTAAGGACTTATAAATTCTAAAGTTATAAGAATATCCGAGACAAGAAGGTTAAAAATATCCAAAAAATGTGATAGCATATGCTGTTGCCATGTTGTAGATTTATTTTACAAAGAACTAATTGGTTTTATGGTAAACTTAAATTGTGTATTATTTAATGCTTTTTATTTTTTTTTTTTTCTTTTTTTTTTCTTTTAAATTTCTTTTTTTTTTTTTTAATCGGATATTTTAATGATTTAAAATGGTAATAAGATTTTTCATTTTTGGAAAGGAAGGGGTACAATTTTAGTAAAAAGATCATCAACATGTCTTTGGGAATATTTTTGTTTGTTTGAACTTGCAAGAAAAGGGAAACCCACAGACATTAACACCACACAAATAAAAAAAGGGGATAGAAGAAAGCGACAATTTGTAATCAGTTTTTGGGGGTTTATTTGTAACATGTCAGAAGAAATGATCATCAGGCTAAAAACCTCAATACATTTTCCAGCAATTGACTAATAAATTTATTTTGTTTACAACGTTCATATTTTAAAGTGATTTATTATTACTTTAATTTAAAAAAATTACTTTCTATTAAAAAAAAAGGAAATTTCTTTTAAAATCGTGACAAAATTATATTTGTAACATATGTTGCGCATCGAAAAATCCCAAAAAAAGGATACCATAAACTTTACCAACTCTTTGTCTCATTTCTTTCTGTGCTTTATATGTGGAAATAATGTACATGTACGAATATATCATTTAAATAAAATTTATTCAAAAATAAAATGAATTAAAAGCGTTTGATTGTTTCATTGTATACACCTGTAGATATACTTTAAATGACTTTATCAAGAAGTACCGTATATAAGTTACTCAAGTGTATCAATAATTATTACCTTATCATTTGAACGAGTAGTTGTCTGGACAGTAATTATCATATATTGTTATATATAAAGAGAAACATTACGATAGTTTTGTTGAATACGTAGGTGTGTATATATTATCTTTGTCCAGACAGATTTTCCCTATTGTCTACACAGGCCTGCAAATATAAAATTAAGATTGATTGTTAAATAGTCGTTTTTAACCTAGTTCTTCAGCAATTTTTTTCCGTATGATATAATGAAATACTCATGTCAGCACACAATGCAGTTTTAATTCAGCTGAACAGTATTCCATATGATAACTGGGTTCAAACATTTCACACGATAACCGTTAAAAAGTATTTTACATTCCAATAGTATAGGAACATTTCACACAAGAACCTTATTTAACATTATTACAGCGTGATAGCAGTCATGTCTAGCTTAACAGGTTCTTCTAAAATAAACAAAACAAAACAAGCAAAAGAAAAAAGAAAAAAAACAGCCAGCAAATGTTGATGACATTTAGATCTACAATAAATTGATATTAGAATTGAAATCGCATTGCAATATTTTACAAAGCGTCTTAGGAATTGAAACTTTCTGAAATAGTTTCACGGGGATTTGTTCTATCTTAAATAAATTGGCAATAAAATTGTATTTAAGAATTGTAAATCCTGTAAATCCTGTAGATGAAGGATATTCCGAGACAATAAGTCAGAAAATCTAATAAAAGTGTGTTAGATATGTTGTAGCATTTCTTATTTATTTAAAAGCTATTGGTTTTTGGGAAAATTTAAAATGCATTTATCGGGTTTGTTTTATATGAAACTGACAATAATATTGTGAATAAGAGTTTACATTTTTGAAAGAGAGAGTTGCAATTATAAGTAGATAAACGCATCCTACAACATATTGTTATTGGCAGTATTTTGGTGGTTTATTTGTAACATGTACAGAAGAAATGATCTATCAGGCATAAACCTCTATACATTTACCAGCAATTGACTAACCTAATGTCATGTTTGCTTACAATATTCATTTGTTAAGTCGATTTATGATTGACTTAAATGACAATCACATCGCATTCTATGTACAACAAAGAGTGAAAGTTGTCAGAGAAAACTTAATTCAATATCGTGACAAATTACGAGTAATGTTCCATATGTCTTCTGCATACAGAAGTACTGAAAAGAGAGGACTAGCATGAGCGTTCTCAACACTTGGTCTCATTCCTTTCTGAGATTAATATGTAGAAACAATGTACTAGTATATAATTTTAATAAAATTTAATTTAAAATAAAATAAATTGTTTTATTGTATACACCTGTAGACATGGTAGATATACTTTAAATGAATTTATCAAGAAGTACTGTATATAAGTTATTATACTCAAGTTTATCATTTATTTTTAATTATTACCTAAACAATTGAATGAGAAGTTGTCTGAGCAACTGTTGTTATACACATGTATTGTAATATAAGAGAAACATTACGATACTTTGGTTGAATATGTAGGTGTGTGTATTATCTTCGTCCAGACAGATTTTCCCTATTGTCTACCCAGACTTGCAAATATAGGATTGAGATTGATTGTTAATTAAACGTTATTTAACCTAGTTCTTCGGCAAATTTTTATCATATGTTTAAATTCAAATCCTCGTGCCAGAAAACAGTGCAGCTTTAATTCAGCAATTCTCTCAAGTACTGTAAGTTGAACAGTATTCCACATGATACCATACCACACGATAATCGTAGTACATAAAAGTAGTACCTTATATGATAACGGAAAAGAAACAATTCACATGAGAACCTTAAAGAAGTATTTCACACAATACGGGGTAGAAACATTTTAAACGCTAACTTTAAGGAACTATATTACATAATAACAGGGTAAAGACATTCGCGTTATTACCATAAAGAAGTGATTTACGTGAAGTATGGTAGAAACATTTTAAACGATAACTGTAAAGGAAGTATTTTACATGATAATGTCGCAGGGTGGGAAAATGTGTGCAGCTTGACCGGGACTCGGACCCGGGACCTTTGGAAAACCGTATTGTGGCTCTACCAACTGAGCTATCTGGCCGCTTACACACTATCTCCACTGATAAGTGAACAGTTCTGAACCGTGAAATACTCCCCCCGATATATTGAAATTCGTCCTCCTGACATCTAATGGGTACATAGAACAATGTCACATTGGACTTGGTGCTTTATACAATCACGGACCTATATTGGGTGCCAAATTTCACAGGGTGAGAAAATGTACAGCCTGACCGGGACTCGAACCCGAGACCCTCAGATTACCATACCGCGACTCTACCGACTGAGCTATCCGGCCGCTTACACACTATCTCCCCTAATAAATGAACAGTTCTGAACCGTGACAAAAACAGGTTAGAAACATTTCACACAATAAATATTAAGAAGTAATTTACATAAAAACAAGACAAAGGGTCTAAAGAATTGAAAATGTCAGGAATAGTTCCACGGGGATTTGTTCTATCTTTAATAAATTAGCAATAAAATTGTATTTAAGAACTGTAAATCACAAAGCTTAAGAATATTCCGAATAATAAGTAAAACATATCCAATAGAACAGTGATATGATGCTGTTTTTGTAATTATTCAAAAGCTTTTGGTTTGTGAAAAATAAAACTTGTCTAGTTTAATTTATTTATCAGATTCATTTTGTGAGAAACAGACTATGACACGGTGAATAAAATTTTACATTTTCAGGGAAAGAGGTGGCTGTTATTGTGAAAGAGCGCAAAATATGACGTATTTGTAATTGGGAGTGTCTTTAAGTCACGTGCAAGAGAAATTATAATCTATTAGACATTAACCTGTACACGTATTTATTGAATAACCTTATATCATGTTAGTTTACAATATTTATTTTCATTCATTTTTAAAGTTGAATTGTTATTGACATGTTTCACAATTACATTATTTTCTATGTAATTTAAAACAGAGTATGAACATTGTCAGAGAAAACTTACTTTATTATCGTGACAAAATATGATTTGTATACCATGTGTCTGATGTATTCAGAATGTAATGAAGTTTATTTGCATAACGAAATATTGGTTATAATTGAATTAGTGTAGGTGCAGAAAAAATATTAAAAGGAAAACTATTCATCGATAACCCATGAATGATATTTCTTAAAATCATAAAAAACATCACATTTGCCAGAAAAGATCTCGAAAGTTTTCTTTGTTATTATGCTTCTATGTGTATTGCATTTGCATAATTATTCAAAAGTTAGCTAGGGGTCAAGCGGCAAAATTGAAGACATTGATGGATTTGTTTGGCTAAAGCTATAATATTTACTCTATCGCCGCCTTAAACAGATTTATGGACCAAAACGGAACGAAATGAAACAACCACAATCGTGTCTGTGTGTCGCTGGTTTACAATTTTAATAATTCTGTCTCATTCGGCTCAATTCTCATATGGAATACGAGATGATTGTCTAACTTAACATGAACTTTTTATTCGCGATCTAAAATAACAATTCATAAAATAAGGATTTGTCTAGAGCAAAGTACCCAGAGAAATTTTCATAATATTAACTATAATGTTTTTGGCATCGACTACGTTAATCTGCGTACCTAAATGCATAGTAAGATATCATTAACTTGGGGACAAAACTTACTTCTCCATAAAAGTGTCTGTATTTTTATACTTTACTAGTATAGCACAAGCAAAACATACTGTTATCCATCAAAAAAGTAGATTTAGAACAATTAAAAAAAAGATTAAGAATAATAAACTTTACAATGCAAGTTTCCAATTTGCAACATAGTACAATTTTGTGATCACAATAAATGATGTCTGCCTCAAACGTTAGGGTAAAAATAATCATGACACGGATATTTAATTTTCCATTTTAATTAAACTACGATCATTTATAATAACCATTCCACATAGCACTGTCATATAATCTCAGTGGACATGAATCGATTATCTTAAGAAAAATATGTACACGTATACATATATTCCAGTAAAGATTTGCTTTCTTGTTTGTCATACTACGTAAAATGACATTGTTATATCATAAAACAAGAAACTTCTGGAAAAACAATAACAATAAAACGCAATTAGATTAACGTTTTTTCAGAATATTGCATACGAAGTCTATAAAATTGAAATATATGATATAATTATAGTCAGTAAATGTAAATCAAAGGCTGTTATTTTCATATGTACTCGAGTTTTTTTACTTAAGAACAAAACATTTTTGTGTCGCCTCTACGGAGTAGTGGCGACATATAGGGATCACTTCTCCGTTGTCTGTCTGTCCGTCTGTCTGTCTGTCTGTCTGTCTGTCCGTCCGTCCGTCACAAAACTTGTCCGGACTACTGCTCATAAACTACTGGTGTAATTTCATCCAAACTTTACAGGAATGATCAGTACCAAATCTAGTTGTGCATATTGTCAGCATTTTCCGGTTCAGTGATTTTTGTCAGAGTTATGGCCCTTGCATATTGTCAGCATTTTCCGGTTCAGTGATTTTTGTCAGAGTTATGGCCCTTTAATAATTTTTAACTTTAAAGTATGTCCGGACTACTTCTCTTATACCACTAATGCAATTTCAATGAAACTTTACAGGATTGATCTGTAGCTCAAGTCCTTGCGCATATTGCACGGGTTTTCCGGTTGAATGATTTTTGGCCGAGTTATGGCCCTTTGACAAAAAGGTATTTTTTTTCTGTCGTGGCCAGATACACAAAAGCTTGTCCGGACTACTCCTCATAAACTACTGGTGCAATTTCATCCAAACTTTACAGGAATGATCAGTACCAAGTCTAGTTATGCATATTGTCAGCATTTTTCGGTTCAATGATTTTTGCCAGAGTTATGGCCCTTTAATAATTTTTATTTTCAAAGTTTGTCCGGACTACTTCTCTTATACCACTAATGCAATTTCAATGAAACTTTACAGGATTGATCTGTAGCTCAAGTACTTGCGCATATTGCACGGGTTTTCCGGTTGAATGATTTTTGGCCGAGTTATGGCCCTTTAATAAAAAGGCTTGTCCGGACTACTCCTCATAAACTACTGGTACAATTTTATCCAAACTTTACAAGAATGATCAGTACCAAGTCTAGTTGTTTGTGTGTGAAATTTTAGAAAATAAAATAATTGTAGTTAGAACATGTAATCAATTACAGTAGCTACTATGTGTGCAGGCGCGTTGTCATGCAGAGAATATATACCAATGATGTATACTTCATATTGCATTACATATTGACCCCTTCCTCGTAGATTCAGGTAGAATATAAGACATCATAAATAACAACAAAAAAAATAACAAGCAATTATCGTAGTATTGCAAGCAATCCATAAGTCCCCTACCGGTTAGAACCCCAGCAACATTCTAATGGCCCATTGGTCATTCAATTACACCATTAAATGAATGAATGACATGAATAATTTTAAATCTTTTGAGTTCTAAGTTTGCCTATATCATAGTAATGTGTTAGGTTTCCCTGGCTAGTAAGTTAATAAAATTATGTTTATACAACAGACAATCAAAAGGTCCAATTTTCTCAAGATGAATAAGTATAACTTATGTTTCAACTTTTCTCTATTTTAAGTAAATTGTTGAAAAAAAAACCAACGAACCCAACGAAATTGACAATTTCATAATATAAGACTGTTTCATAAAAGGGGAGCAACTGTGAGAGACGTTGTGATAAATAAAAAAGGGGCAACAATTTTCAAAACACGTTTCTTGATTTCCTACTTGGCAAAAGTCTGTGATTGTTTTGTTCAGTAGACAGTCACATCAGTTGGTGGTGATATGTAAAGCCCCAATGGAGTGCTTCAAATTTGATTACACCTCTGTTAAGGTGATAGACATGGATATAATATTGAAGAAGTACGAACAAATTGTAGACCTTACCATACATCTTTAGGATTATTATTGATAGGTTTTTAAATTAAAATGTTGGTGAATAAACTATAATATATCATAGTCATGGCAAGTTTAAGTCCTAGGCCTGATAATTCAGTACAAATCTAAGTATATTACGGCAGTATAATTTCAAAGTGCAGTAAAACTCTGAAATCCGCACCCTGCCCGGACTTGACCAAAAGTCCGGTTTTCAGATGATTCCAGTTTTCAGAGGTTTTATACATTTA
>NW_026852890.1:0-23518 GCF_026571515.1 Ruditapes philippinarum
TTTTTTTGTTTTTAGAATTTGCACATGCTTTCACCTTTAAATAGAGAAATATGTGGACAGTTCGTTTCTGTTCATTTTCACTCCACTTCCTGAATGATAATATCATATTCTAACAGTGGTTTAAATCTTCATTAGCATTCATTAAATTCTTGATAGTGTTACAAGCCCGGGAAACAAAATCATCATTTCCACACTGAGTTTAAATTGTTTTATAATAGAGAATAATTCCGTGCCGTCTCACGCAATGCTTTGAAGTTTTACTATGAATTAAATTGTCGGGGAGCGAAGCAATAATCAATATACATGTAGTTTCATTATTTGATTCAATGTCAGTGTTTTATAGAATATTTCCACTAAGCCTGGCAGAAAGTAAATGAATTATGAATGATCAAATGTAAGATCGGTTAAATTCATGTTTTATTTGGATAACAATCAATCAGTATTGATCTTTTAAAAAAAGTTATCTGCGATTCTTAATAGATGTCATGAAAATCTTTCAAATCGAAACAATCTGTTTTACTTAGTATTTTAGTTTTATTTGTTTTTTTTTTGTTGTTGTTTTTTTTTTTTTTTTGGGGGGGGGGGGGGGGCGGGGATTACAGAAAACATTAAACGATGTGTAACTTAAAAAAAGAAGATGTATTCCAATGAAATAATTATAATCAAGTGGCTGTACTTGACGAACATCCGCGGAAAATGGCTTAATTTGACGAACATTTGCGGAAAATTGTTAAACTTGTCAACATTCACGGAAAATGGGTAAACTTGCCGAATATTCGCGAAAAATGTTTGAACTTGCCGAACATCCGCGGAAATGGCTAAACTTGTCAAAAGTTCACGGAAAATGATTGATCTAGCCGAACATTCACGGAAAATGACTGATCTTGCTGAACATCCGCGGAAAATGACTAATCATGTCAAACATTCACGAAAAATGTCTGAACTTGACGAACATACGTGGAAAATGGCTAAACTTGTCAAACATTCATAAAAGTGTGATCGATTTAACGTAGTACATTCTTATTTCTTACTATGTCAATCTGTGTGTATCTGTGTGTATCTAAATATAAACTTTGATATAGAGAAAAAAATACTAAACAAACAAGACTGTCTCTAATAAAAAAAACCTTTCCTCTTTATATAAAATACCCTCAAAAGAAAAAGGTAGGTTAGAAATATTTTGGAGATATCATGTTCAGTTTCGAACCATCTCTTCTAACATTTAACTGACTTGCAGAAAAAACAGAATGTACTTTTATATGTCTTTTTGATCCTCCCGGATTACAAGATGCAATGTAGTTTGGAATATGCAGTAAGTCGTCTAATGCCCGATACATGGACGTTTTTTTTTCTACTGCTGTACTATCATGTACGGTGACATACACATGTTTACTTGAAATGGATTAAAACACATTATCTTGTATAATCGAATAAAATATTGTTATTAATTTAGTTCATATTTCATATTTCATGCAATTGACACAATAACAAAAACACGTGTGTATACTATTTTACAAAGCTGTTCTATTTTCCTCCCTCCCTAATGCACATGTACAGTAACATAATTATGTACGTGTAATTGACATCTAGCTCTATTGCGAGATAAAATATAAGAAAAATCCATTCTTGCCGAAATGCCACCTGCGTAATGTCAATTAGGTCGTCTTGAAAATAGTTCTCGGATCATTCCGCTGTTATGGATGTAAATTCAATAGAATCTGCAGAAAATACTGGTATTCCAGTATGTATCTTTCCTATACAATTAAATATTTAGTTCACGTATTGTACAGTTTTATTACAGCAAGACTAGATTATGTACGAGTAAGAACGAGCCGTCTGAAAGTCATGAAACATCAGAGAGAAATGATCGGTTTTACTGGAAATCACACTAATTTGACTGTGTAAGAAGGAAAGCACATGATATAGATATATAAAAGTGTAAAAACTTTAGAAAATGTATCTTAAAGTTTCGACAACTGTACATATTGCTCTATGTAAAAGTGAGAATCCTTGGGCAGATGAAATATCACTTCAGGGTGACCAAATTATATATTACAGGGATCAATTAGTACTATGGCATTGATCACTTTGAGCTTGACGACCTCATTGAGGCGGTTAATATTTGACTGCTCTTGTTGTTCGTTCTATTGTCACGTTCAGACAAAACGTTTACTTGTGGACTATGCTCTTGGAACAACCATTGTCATATCTTTATATTGTGATTGTAATTTTAAGTTTAGATATTGTCCCGATGAGGAGTGAATTATTGTGCACTGGCTTTTTTTGTCACTTACATCAGAAACATTCATTAAAGATTAATCTATAGAATGATAGTATTTACATAACTATTTTCTCAGTTTCGTCAAGAAAGTCTATTGAAGGATCATGCATATGTGACAATACCGGGTACTTTACTTTACAGGGTTCTAGCCAAGAATTTTTGAAGGCATGTAGCACAAATAATTTGCCAGGCAATTTGCTCGGCTTGTATTATTGACAGCTCATAGGGAAAGGGAGAATACTTAATATGACATTTTTGTCTTTTTTAGCCGGAACTTCCACTGGAAGATCATGCGGAGAGGGCAATCAGTTCTGTTTGCTGTCGCCCTGGTAGGGTCTCTTGCTCACTTGCCATTATGAAGCGTGCCTTTGTCCCCGGGGAGATTCTCCGTGCAGATATACATGTCCAAAATTCATCCATCCGTAAATCCAGCATTGTTAGCCTACAACTCAAACAGGTACTTATATATATATGTGTGTGTAAATGAAAATCTAGTCATTTCTCTTAATATATAAACTTTTAGAAGATTGATTAACAAACAGGACTTTCTTATTTCAATTTCATAGATGATAAGTTTTATATTTCGGTGAACATATAAAATCAGTAATTATAGATGTTGGTGAGAATTTGTCATAGAAATTTGATATTCAGTAATGTTAAGTTTTGTATTTCATTGGAAATTTGAATTGCTATATGAAGTGTAAAAATTGAAAATTACAGATAATGCCTTAAGCATTTAGATGAAAACTTGGCATGGATACTGCATGGATACTGAATGTTTACAGATATTCGATCGGTTACGTATTTAGGTGAAACGTTAAATGGACATTATATAGATGTTCGATTATGTATTGTGGTATATATTTGCCGTGCAAACTATACAATGTTTTTATATTTTTTCTGGTTCATCGAGATCACTGATTTCAACACTTTTAAGTGTTGAGAATTGAGTACCACTCAAGATGGTGCTAGTTGGCATAAGGGATGTTGCACTTTTCAATATCCCACATGTACAGACTTAATTAAATATGCAATTTTCATGTACATTTGTTGTGATTACTGCTTCCTTGGGATCACACTGTATCCAGATTGTTTAAATGTTTATAGATGTTGATATATGGTGGCGTACACAGTCGAACGTTATTGCTGTGTAATGAGAAGGTGTGTGAGAGTTTACGACCAGGTCAGCATAGATTGTGGAGCAATTTCCCCCTTCGTTTGCCATCTACATGCCCATCGAAACTTTACATGTGCAAGGTGCTTGATGTAAAATATTGCATTGCCGTAAGTGATCTTAAATTCATTATTGTTTCACTGTATTTCATTACAAAATATTTGCACAAGGTTTGACATTTACATTATAGTGCTTGTCCAATTCCGTTTACTAATTTTAGCTTAATTAAGTGACTTGGATATTCGCCTCATCAACAGTACTTGTATATCCTGGTTTAATCAAAATTACTAAATTTATTGAACTCGTTGAATGAAATATTATGCCCGTCTCTGGCGAACATTATATAATTTTATTCAACGAGGTCAATATATTCAGTTTATTGACCTACACTTATTCCATTTCCTTTATAAAAAGGCTTTTGCTTTGCTTTTTGTATATTATTCTTATTTCCCTTAAAATTGTGATACAATTTTTTTTACAAATATAGGATTTATTTTCATCGAATGGTACAAAAATAAATATTTCAAGAGTGGTGGTAGCCGCGAGTGAAATATTATAATTTTCATACCACAAGATGAAAATATATAGCCTGTATGTACAGAAAAAAATAATTAATTTTCTGTTTATTATAAGCATGTTTCCCTTTTTTGACATTACAATTTGAAAGACTTCCCCCTTTATTTTTTTACTGGCTGAATTCAGAAGAAAGTAGTCCGGCAAGACACTAGTGAAAATACGGAAAATATGTTTCACTGCAGTGAAAAATAAATTTTTACAGTGAAAATACGGAAAATGAAAATACGCATTTTATTTCATCATTATTTCTCAATATTTCATTTATAAGAATATAATAAAAGTAAGTATACAACGCTCGTTATTTGTCCCAGTTTTCTTGTAAAACTAAAGTTACGTTGCATATCGTCTGGAGAGATATAAATGTGAGACTTTACGAATGTTTACGAGACTTTACGAGAATTAATTGGATAAAGAAGCTATACCATGTTTTCTATGATCACTGCAGATAGAGGCCACATTTCCAGATACAGTTCTGTACGCCGCAGTGCCTGTAACTATAGCAACCGTACCAGAAACATCCTGCTGTCCTTTTAAGTGGATCTATAAGTGTGAGTATAACCTCGAGGCATTTTGCTCATTTTCTTAAATTGCCATCTCTTGTCGTCGTTTCGACCTCCTTCATTTGCCCAAGAACAACAATATCTCGTAACAATATAGTTCTATGGCAAAAAAATACAACATTACCAATACACTTAATTATATATTTACACTAATATCCATACACGTAACAATATAGTTCTATGTCAAAGAACAATAAATAGAGGGGTTTTGCATCTTTTTGTCGTGCAGTAACATATGTAAAGGTCACGAAGACGGATATAAGAGGCAGGAGAACTTCTGCAGGTGTCAATGCACGAAAAATATGTGCACTAATAAAAGTATAATTTTACGTTTCCTTATCTGTTTCTCATATACAGATACCATTTTCTTGTGGTTTCCACGTGCTAGTGCGTTATGTTTTGATAATGAAACTTCCGGGATCATGATTTCAGTAAGCTATTTTTGATGTATTACTTTGACGAATTCAAAACCCCGATTAGATAGATAATAGATGCTCTTTTTTCCATTTCAGTAAGTGAGAGACCAATTATAAGTGAAGATGAAAATGTAGACTCTTTTATACATGGCTGTTCTAAAAATATAGACATGGAATTTAGACCTATGTATAAATATTACGAGGATCTTAAAGACTATAGGAAAGACAGAGAAACAGTTTTACGTCTCCGACAAAGTCCCGGCGTAAAACGTCGTCGTGAAAAAGCCAAATGTTTGCCGGCGGCTAAAGCCACAGTAGTAAAACTCTTGCCAGACGAGAGCGTCCATTATAACTCATTTGCATGAAGCATTCTTGATATATTCCATTTGTCATTAACCGAATCGGCGTATTTCGCAATTTTCCGTAGCTTGTATCTATTGAGAAAGCGCTGAAGTGATCTAGATTTTCAGTTGCTCTATGTCAGCGTTGGTGTTCTATAGACAAGTTGACTGATGACATCACATTCAAGATATGACACGGAAACGAACGAAATGTTCCGAAATAGCACAAGCTATTGACGGATGGATGTTCTTATAATGATACATCATTGAAAACGTCTGTGCAATGTGAGATATGCCAAAGATCAAAATATGTAGCGGTGACATCATTTGCGTGACTTTTTTTTACAATTATTAACAGTCATTATAATTATATTTCGGTTAGATTTTATATCGATTTGTTCGTTAATTTATTTGTTTATTAGTTGTTTATTTGTTTTCTTCTTTATTGTGGGAATAAACTGTCACAGCGATTTCCTAGACTTTTGGTTACATTGTCAGAGTTTGACGATGTTTTACAATTTGTGATTTACGAATTCAGTTTAAAAAAAGTAGTATACATGTAAAAAGATATAGCAAAACCTACTTTGGTTTTCTGTATTAATAAGTAAATTTTTGATAAGTTTAGATGAGCATTTTTTATATTTTGTGATTTGCGAATTCAGTTTTTTTTTTTAAAAGTAGTATACAAGTTAAAAGATAAAGCAAAACCTACTTTGGTTTTCTGTATTAATACGTAAATTAGCGGTAAGTTTAGTTGAGTTCTTTTCATTAGTGCGTTTTCTAAAGTGAAGCAGCTCGGAGGTTTTGAGTACAATCAGTGCATTGGTAAATCCAAGTTAACATTTTGACATATCAGAAAAAAACTACAATATTTCATTTCTATGTACTACTTGTAATAAATAACAAAGGTGGTATTTTGTTGTTGTTTTTTTTTTGTTCACAGTCGCAATATTTGTAAAAAGGTGTAGTTATATATTTTGCAATTCAGCATCTTTTTAATATACTTATGCAGTGTAGCTATTCTTAAAGGGACTCCACTGAGGTTTGAAAGCCTAAAACCGTAACATTTGAATTTCTAACATAAATGAGCTGAGGCTCTTTAAACAGAAATATATGCAAAGATAGTTAAGAAATATATTTTAAAATAAATTGAAATATCGTAGTTTTATGCCTTTTTTTAGCCCGATTTGAGTGAAAAACGTTTAACGCTTTTCATTTTGGGTCATTTTTTAACAATTTGAATAATTATTTTGGAAAAACGAAATGATCTGAAATTTTGCACAAAGAATAGTATTAGTTGTCTAACCCTACACCAAATGGTACATTTATGCTGCCCTCACACATAAACCACGACCTTACTGCGACCTGAAAACTAGTAAAATAGCATTTTTCTTTCGAAAATCGTTGGTTTTCTTTCAAATTTCCAAATTTCTCTCGCAGAAAATTTCTCTCGCAGACGGTCCGGGGCTCTGCAGTCTTGTGTTCAGTACGTTCTCAATACGACCCTTCTACGTCCATGGCGTTTCCACTGCGACTGTATTGCGTCCCCAAGGCGACCCATCGGCGATCATCGGCGACCAAGCTGCGACTGTGCTATGTTCTCTGCGTCTTTACGGCGACTCTACGACGACTATTGCGTTTGTCCGGCGACTGTCCTGCGACTGTACGACGACACTACTACGTTCTTGCGACCTAACCAGGACTCAGCAAGAACGCAGAGTTTCTGCGACTGTTTTGTGCATGTTCAAAATAGTCGCCGACGGTCTGCGACCTTGTGCGTCCTTGGGATCCTCGCTACGACCTCGCTGCGTCCCTGCTGCGTCCATGGCGACTGTGCTGCGTCCTGGGTCGTAGCAAGGTCGCAGTAAGGACGCAGTAAGGTCGCGAGGTATGTGTGAGGGCAGTATTATCTTGAACCCATCATGTCAAAAAAACCTCAGTTGAGTCCCTTTAAGTTATACCACGGCTATTACTTAAGCCATGTCAGTATTTTCAAATTGTTATCAAATTTGAGCATAGTATATTTTTCAGCTGTGGTTACACTATAGAAACTAATTTAATGCAGTTCTTTTAATTTCATTATTTTCTTTTCGAAAAAGATTCCTACATGTTTACGTGTTTTTGTTGTTTTATTCTTTTATATTTTTTTTTCAAAAGCTTTGCTAAATTATTACAAAGGCCTTAAGTCTTATATATTTTACATATAACACGCTATTTTGCCCTTTTATTGCAAATAAAATCTATCAAATGACAACTTTTCTTTAAAATATTGCCATTTGAAAAAAATCAGTTTGCTTAAAACCACCATACGTGTTCCATACATATTTATTAAAGGCACATTATGTCCCATATACGAATAATTTTTTCCTACTTTTAAAATAGTGAAATAAAGGTTTTAGAGTCCGTTAGATGATTTCCACTTAAAGAAAGTAGCACTAAAATGTGAAATTATTTGTCATAAAAGTAGGAAAAAAATAGTTTAAATAATCTGTAATTGATTGAAAATATAATTTTTTTCTTTCTTATAGAAATAAAAATACCAGCATTTCTGAGGCGTAATGGGCCTTTAATCTGCTAAAATTTTATATCTGATTTTGTATGTATATTCTTCTAATGATTTTACACATTGCAATTGAGCTACGGCAAAAGCTTATTCTTATGCTTGTAAAGTATCTTATCTTAATCTAATTTCATACATGTATATTTAAATCTCTGTTGCGATTACATTTGATTTTGTAATAAGTGTATTCTCTGATGAACTAATAAAACGATTATACAATGAATTTGTCTTTTGTAAAAAATTAACTTCATTGATTCTGGACTTGGTTTTGTTTTTGTACCCAATCTGCCTTTCCCGGCCAATCACAATCACGCATGCGCATGGATACAAACTATCGGGTCAGACGTTGCTATAGATTTTCCCATACACTTTCATAATAAGATACCGTCCATAATACCGATTTATCCTGATGCTGTGTTGTTTCTATGGCAAAAGTACATGTATGCTTGATACGTACAAAATCATCCTTGAATTTAGGCGTGACCATTTAATTGTTTTTTGTTGTTGTTTTTTGGGGTTTTTTTTTTACATGCAATGTTTCCACAAACATTTTTTACAGAAATTCAGTGCTGATGAAGGGACTTACAGGTGTTGTGTTTTAAGTGAACCATTCTAGTAGACACTTTAAAAAGTATATAACCTAGATACTAGCTTTAGTCTAGCTGGTCGGTTTTGCTACTTTTCACATCGGATCTCGACATTAAGCCACACTGAATTAACCAGAACACATTTCAGCCACCGCATCGTTCCTTAGCAGGCCGTAAAACAGTTAACCAGTATGCAAGGAACTGAAACACCTGTGCATGCCAGAGCAGAGGTACAGAGCGAATGACTGAATAAAAGATTTCATGATCAATCACAAAGAAAGTGACCTGTACCATCCGTGAATCGAACCCGGATCGCCCGATTCACAGTCCAACGCTCTACCTATTGAGCTAACAGGACGGCTTAGCTTTACGTCGCCCTAATTCCAGAGTGTCGTAACTCCAATTTTGAAAAAAATGAGTGTTTGGTATCAAAATGTTCGTAATTTTTTGCTCTATCTAATGGTAAGAACAACATCACTCTGGTTCATGTCTGTAACAATATATTGAATGGGTCAGAGTGCTGTAAGTCCAAAAATTGTGATAAAAATACAGTCCATAATATCGTAACTTCTGAACCAATAGTTTGTTAAGATTCTAGTCACGTGATGCTGTATTGACAAAATGGCAGATTTTTCAAGGTATCGGGAATGACATTTTACGTTTTATATTTCTTGATAACATGTAAGTGTTTTGCTTCAGATGTTATCTACTGTATTCCTAGAAATGTTCGCGGATACAATATTACGCGTTTTTCACAACGTCGGCATTTTCGCGGAGACAAACTTTCGCGGATATGTAGTAACCGCGAATTCCGCGAATGTTAAGTCGCTACGGCCTATATTACAGTTTTTGGAGGCTACGTTTTTGATGCATGACCTTGCCTGTTGGGTGTTTTTCATTATTTTATTTTTTGACAAGTCGCGCCTAAAGCGCAACGTTACTCGATACATTTTCATCTATTGACTACTTTAATGTTTCCTTACCTTTTTCATTATGTGATTAAGTAAGATTTAGTCAGACCCGTTAGCTTTTATTCTCATTTGAATCATAACTGACTTTTTCTTCAAAATGTCGATACGTATTTTTTACACATTATCGGACTGTACATCGCTTTCATTATAACAAAATAACAGCTGTTTATCAATGTAACACTTGATCGCTATTGTACTTTTAACAAAGGATTACACCTACTCCAAGCAAATAAAATCCAAGTCATTCAATGTTCACAAACTGTAAATGCGTTTGTCAACGCCGTGACTAACCGTCAATAAGCATGATAATTACTAATAATTGATATTTTCTTTTTCAGCGTGCAAACTAGTATCAATAACATACATAAATAATTCTTTACACATTTCTATAGCATCTGTGTTTATATGTTGTTTTTTTTGTGTAAGTAGATTATAATAAATATTCTGCACGTTTTATGTTATATTTGGTTGAAGCTAGAAATGTTCGCGGATTTGTTATAAGTGACATATTCGCGGCTATAAAGATTCGCGGAATCATGTCTACCGCGAAAACCGCTAACTTAAAATGCGCGAAATCTTTTCTAGGAATACAGTAATTATCTATAGCTTAATATTTTAATAAACTGTTTCAAACCTTAAAAATAAATAATAACTACTCTTAACACTTTAGCTAAATTCAAAGCACCATGCTGTTTTATGAAATTCGGATAGCATGGAAATCGGATAAAATGATACAAACTTTCAATATTCACAAGTATCAGCTGTTCATAACTTGATATGTGAATGATTATATGATTGATTGATCAATGCTATAACTTGTACATATTCAGATTAAATACGTACAATTAGGTTTTGCATTAGATTGTTTATAACTTTTAACTTACAAACAAAAACTTATCAAATGGGAAACATACTACTGCCATTGTTACATTTTGTCTTTAACTATATAAGACAAATTACCGTACTGGTGCTAAGTGATTCGAATAAAATTTACACATATAACTTAACAACTCATAACTGATGTTAAATTAGGTGGTGTTTACTTCATGATTATTTCATAACTCATAATTCCATTATTTTCATAATTTCAAAATAATGCACTTCATATAACGATCACAAAAATATGAAAAGTTTTGCTGTCCAAGGCATTATGAAATCTAGACTGGTTAACAATACCCACTATCATATTAAAAAGAAAGACAAAAACACTTTTAAAATGTTCAGTCCTACATCACTCGTTTGTGTTCTTAAAACAGTACATCCAAACGTCAAAGGCTATATGGTGGGTTAAAGTTGACAATATCCTATAACAAAAGTTTAAAAGCTGAGAGGTGTCTCAGATGCACCATTTAGCGTTGAATAAGAGACGTCATTTGCACAACAAATACTTATTAAACAAAATGCCACCTTCTCAGCTATTTTGCATAAATCAACAGGGTGTCAGTCTATACCTTTTTGTCAACATAATCATGTTCAATCTTATGCTGAAATTTATTATGTAATTGGAACATGCAAAGCAAAATTAATCTAAGTTTCTAAGTTAAAAATAATTCTTGTACATCTACTTCCAACTCGTAAGGTAATACTACCTGTAATTATCAAGTGATTTGAACCATTGAACTGAAAATTATCCATTACAAAAACTATTTTTTAAAAAGAAAAAAATGTGTGGTTAAAAATTTTCATTCGATTGAAACGTAAAAAAGAACGATTTTGTGAAGAAATGTTACAAAGTCTTAAGACCATAATATAAAACATTAAGAACTCTTTAATTTTTTTATATTGTCATATTTGTTTCATCAAACGTTTGTTGAGGTAAAATATAATTAATATTTGTCTGAAACTCTTAGATATTGAGCATTGTTTTTATACGAATGAGTTATTGATGTTAACAGTTCAGATAAAAACATTAAAAGCAAACGTATACTTAATTGTTATTGTATGTAAAGAAGTTGTATGCCACTTTATATATAAATACATGTAGTAATTAAAGTACAGTAGTTCATTGAAACACCTATACCAGCTATAACCTATATACAAGCTATAACCAGCTATTATCTATATACCAGTTTTATTTATACACTAGCTATGACCTATATACTAGCTATAACCTAGATATCAGCTTTAACCTGTATACCAGCTATATACTATATTGCCTACATACCAGCTTTTACCTATAAACCAGCTATGATATATATACTGGCTATAACCTATATACTAGCTATAGCCTAGATACCAGCTATAACCTAGATATCAGCCTTAACCTATATACAAGCTATAACCTATATATCAGCTATTACCTAGATACCAGCTATAACCTATATACCAGCTATATACTATATACCAGCTTTAACCTATACACTAGCTATAACCTATATACCAGCTATAACCTATATACCAGCTATTACCTAGATACCTGCTATTACATATATACCAGCTATTATCTATATATAAGCTTTAACCTACAAACAAGCTATAACCTATATACAAGACATGACCTAGATACCAGCTATTACCTATATACAAGCTATTAACTATATGCAAGCTATAATCTATATACGAGCTATTACCTAGATACCATCTATTACCTATATAACAGCTAAAACATATACACTAGCTATAACCTATACACCAGCTATTACCTAGATACAAGCTTTAACCTATATACAAGTTATAACCTATGTTCCATCTATAACCTATATACAAGCTTTAACCTATATACAAGCTATAACATATTAACAAGCTATTACCTATATACAAGCTTTAACTTACATACAAGCTATAACCTATATACAAGCTATAACCTCTATACAAGCTATAACCTATTTACTAGCTATAACCTAAATACTAGCTATAACCTATATACAAGCTATAACTTATACACAAACTATAACCTATATACTAGCTATAACGTATATACTAGCTATAATCTATATACCAGCTGTTACCTATATACAATCCATAACCTTTATATCAGCCATAACCTATATACTAGCTTTAACCTATATACATGCTATTACCTATATACCAGCTATAACCTATGTACCAGCTAAAGGCTAGATCCTGACTATACCCCATTTACAACTTTTAGTCTATTCTAGATACTGGCTATAACCAGTATACCAGCTATACTCTAAATACCAACTATAACCTATAGCATGTTTATTCTTGATAGAACTAAACTTTAAGGGACAGACGACAAATTACTAGTTGAAGGAAATTAAAGCGGACACAATCTTCAGTCTGCAAACACAAGACCGTGTCTTCTGTATACTTGACTAAAGGAATGCTATGTTTATATACACTTAGTTTTGATAATTCAGCTATTCACGATCACGTCTCATATAATCACAGCATATGGACTGATAGATGTAATGTTTTGATGTATGAAAACGCCTTTTAATCGTAAGTTCACAAGTTCTGGTGTTTTATCTCATTGTACATTAACACCAAAATGAACCAAATGTTACTGTTGCATTCGAATGATTTCTTAATTTTTAGACAACAAACACTTCATCTTCAGTATAAGTTGTAGACTTTTATTTATTTAATAATTCATTTTCCCTAGAGAAGTTAAAAAAAACAATGGCACGACCTTCAGTCCTTCAAAGAAAAAATTCTCATCTGGATCGCTATTCAAAAATTGAAGAGTCTTTATTAACATAAGAGTAAGTTATGACATTTTCTTTTAAACGAAAGTGGTCTGAGGTTTGGTCGTACGAAACGTTCACTTGGTCCTTAAATCTTATGAACATAGGAGTAGATCAAGGATGTTTTTGTCATATCACAAATCACGTGAAACTGTAATGATGTGGTTTTTTGGTGATGACGCGTTCATGGTTTTTCCTCGAATGTTGTATTGTTCATCAACGTGATTGGGTTTGGTCTTAATTGTTATACTCAACATGTTATTGTTTAGATATTTTCCTCTGTTTCGTAAATTTTCAAAAGGAACTCTAAACAGCTTTAACCTAAAGGACTTGATAAGTATACTACAAGAAGTATGTTGAAAGTTGTTAAGTATTTAGGATTTTTTTCCCGATCATATATTTCCCTCTTTGTTAACAATAAAAAAATATTGTTCCAGAGGTAAAAAGAAAATGGTGAATTCTTAAAACTTCTGTATCAATCACTATAATTATAATGCGTTACTAACGCAGTAAGAGGTATTAATGTATATTTTTACCTCTTTTTTAACGATTGTAAGTGCCGTTGGCAATGTGTAAATTTCTTTTTGTTCAATTCACAGTATTCTACTTTTAAATACATTTTCAAAATTTTCATGAAAATTAGTATGAATCTGGAGGTATGCTGCTTTAATATAACGGAGTATATGGAATCAAGGGGCTGACAACATGGTGTGGCCTAAATGCATCGATTCGAAGACTATTTCTTGTACTTTGACATTATTTCATTTAACAATAACGTAGAAGACCTATCGCTGTATACAACTGATGAATTCAAATTGCATTATCGCCCATAAAGTCGACAATTGTTCACAACAATACTGAACTGGACGCCATGTTGTCAGTTTGTGTTCCTCGAAAATAAAGTGATTCCGTACCGTGAATATTTGCAACATAACTTTATATGGACAATGTGACTAACACGGGTTCAATATATTTATCAATAAATTGATAGCAAAGTTTGTCAAGTTTTATCACAAGCGTTTTGTTTTTCTTTGTAATGAGAAGCGTCATGTTGATGTTGATGAGGTGCAATTGAGATGTAATTGATATGGTATTGTTTTCTTTCTGCTTATTCAGTTTCATGGAACGCTTAAAAGTATTTAAAACGAAAGGGGAAAAAGGGAAATGTATTCAAAACCAATGATTAACTGTTAATTATAACATTCACTTTCATTATCATATTGTTATAATTATTATAATTACAGGACCAATTTCCGTGTCATGAGATAAGACTTAGTGTGTTTTTTTCTGTTATTTGTTTCCCTGCTTTATTTACCATGGCATTCTGACATTTGATTGGTTGTGTTGAAAGCTTGATAAGACAATTATGTATTCTTCGCTGTAGGAGGATGTCTTTCAATTTGTGCACTACATTACGCCTTGAGTACATGAGAAGGTCTTACGATTTCTGCACCAAGGCACACTTTGAGTACATTAGCAAACATAGATAAATACAGAATCCCTAAAGAAAGCCCAACACGGCAAAATTGAAAATGTTGCAGGCTCGGTTTGATTGAGCCTATTCATGGACGGTATTGGAAAGTGCAAGTTACCGTCCACGCCCCCTAGCACCGGCTTAAGCAGAATTCAACATTTAAACATGAAATAGTAAAATTTTGAATTTAGAAATATCCGCAGATGTGTTCATACGGCGGTTATCATGGAACCTTCAATGTGACACTTCCGTGTCTCACAAGTCTCACAATTGATGTACCACGGCACGCTTTGAGTACATTATAGCATGTCTCACAATTTGTGCACCAATGTGCGCTTTGTGTACTAGAGCATGTCTCACATCTGATGTACCAAGGTGCGCTTTGTGTATTAGAGCATGTCTCACATCTGATGTACCAAGGTGCGCTTTGTGTACTAGAGCATGTCTCACATCTGATGTACCAAGGTGCGCTTTGTGTTACTAGAGCATGTCTCACATCTGATGTACCAATGTGCGCTTTGTGTACTAGAGCATGTCTCACATCTGATGTACCAAGGTGCGCTTTGTGTACTAGAGCATGTCTCACATCTGATGTACCAAGGTGCGCTTTGTGTATTAGAGCATGTCTCACATCTGATGTACCAAGGTGCGCTTTGTGTACTAGAGCATGTCTCACAATTTGTGCACCAATGTGCGCTTTGTGTATTAGAGCATGTCTCACATCTGATGTACCAAGGTGCGCTTTGTGTATTAGAGCATGTCTCACATCTGATGTACCAAGGTGCGCTTTGTGTACTTAGAGCATGTCTCACATCTGATGTACCAAGGTGCGCTTTGTGTACTAGAGCATGTCTCTACATCTGATGTACAAGGTGCGCTTTGTGTAATTAGAGCATGTCTCACATCTGATGTTCCACGGTGCGCTTTTGTGTATTAGAGCATGTCTCACATCTGATGTTCCACGGTGCACTTTGTGTATTAGAACAGTGTCTCACATCTGATGCACCACAGTGCGCTTTGTGTATTAGAGCATGTCTCACATCTGATGCACCACAGTGCGCGCTTTGTGTATTAGAGCATGTCTCACATCTGATGTCCACGGTGCGCTTTGTGTATTAGAGCATGTCTCACATCTGATGCACCACAGTGCGCTTTGTGTATTAGAGCATGTCTCACATCTGATGTACCACAGTGCGCTTTGTGTATTAGAGCATGTCTCACATCTGATGTAACCACAGTGCGCTGTGTATTAGAGCAATGTTCTCACATCTGATGTACCACGGTGCGCTTTGTGTATTAGAGCATGGTCTCACATCTGATGTACCAAGGTACGCTTTGTGTATTAGAGCATGTCTCACATCTGAATGTACCAAGGTGACGCTTTGTGTATTAGAGCATGTCTCACATCTGATGCACCACAGTGCGCTTTGTGTATTAGAGCATGTCGTCACATCTGAATGCACCACAGTGCGCTTTGTGTATTAGAGCATGTCTCACATCTGATGTACCAATGTGCGCTTTTGTGTATTAGAGCATGTCTCACATCTGATGTACCAAGGTGCGCTTTGTGTATTAGAGCATGTCTCACATCTGATGTACCAAGGTGCGCTTTGTGTATTAGAACATGTCTCACATCTGATGTACAAGGTGCGCTTTGTGTATTAGAACATGTTCACATCTGATGTACTATCGGTGCGCGTTTGTGTATGTAGAGCATGTCTTCACATCTGATGTGTACCAAAGGTGCGCTTTGTGTATTAGAACATGTCTCACATCTGAGGTACCATCAGGTGCGCTTTGTGTATTAGAGCATGTCTTCTCACCATCTGATGTACCAAGGTACGCTTTGTGTATTAGATGTCTCACATGTCTCAACATCTGATGTACAGGTGCGCTTTGTGTATTAGAGCATGTCTCACGCATATGATGTACACAGTGCGCTTGTGTATTAGAGCATGTCTCACATCTGATGCACCACAGTGCGCTTTGTTGTACTAGAGCATGTCTCACATCTGATGTACAAAAGGTGCGCTTTGTGTATTAAAGCATGTCTCAACATCTGATGTAGGTTTTGCGCTTGTGTATTAGAGCATGTTCCATCTGATTGTACCAAGGTGCGCTTTTGTGGTATTAGAGCATATCTCACATCTGATGTACGCACGGTGCGCTGTTTGTTGTAGTAAGCAGCATGTCTAACATCTGATGTACCAAGGTTGCGCTTTGTGTATTAGAGCATGTCTGCACATCTGATGTACCGAAGCGTGCGCTTTGTGTACTTAGAGCATGTCCTCACATCTGATGTACCACGGTGAGCTTTGTGTATTCAGAGCATGTCTCACATCTGATGTACCAAGGTGCGCCTTTGTGTATTAGAGCATGTCTCGACATCTGATGTACCAATGTGCGCTTTGTGTATTAGAACAATGTCTCACATCTGATGTACAAGGTGCGCTTTGTGTATTAGAGCATGTCTCACATCTGATTGTACCAAAAAGGTGCGCTGTTTTGTGTATTAGAGCATGTCTCACATCTGATGTACCAAGGTGCGCTTGTGTATTTAGAACATGTCTCACATCTGATGTACGGCAAGGTGCGCTTTGTGTACTAGAGCTATGTCTCACAGTCTGATGTACCAAGGTGCGCGCTTTGTGTATTAGAGCATGTCTCACATCTGATGTACCAAGGTGCGCTTTGTTGTATTTAGAAACATGTCTCTCACATCTGATGTAAGCCACGGGTGCGCTTTGTGTATTAGAGCATGTCTCAGCATCTTGATGTACCAAGGTGCGCTTTGTGTACTAGAGCATGTCCTCTCACAATTTGTGGCACCAAAATGTGCGCTTTGTGTATTAGAGGCAATGTTCTGCAACAGTTCTGATGTACCAAGGTGCGCTTTGGTGTACTAGAGCATGTCCTCACAATGTTGTGCACGCAAAAATGTGCGCGTCTTGTTGGTATTAGAGCATGTCTCGCAGCATCTGATGTACCAAGGGTGCGCTTAGTGTATTAAAGCATGTCTCACATCTGATGTAAACCAGAGGTGCGCTTTGGGTAATTAGAGCATGTCTCACATCTGATGTACCAAGGGTGCGCTTTTGTGTACTAGAGCATGGAGTCTCACAATTTGTGCACCAAAATGTGCGCTTTGTGTATTAGAGCATGTCTCACATCTGATGTACGCCAAGGTGCGCTTTGTGTACATTAGAGCATGTCTCACATCTGAAATGTAGCCGAAGGTGCGCTTTGTGTATTAGAGCATGTCCTCACATCTGATGTACCAAAGGTGCGCTTGTGTGTATTGAGAGCATGTCCCTCACATCTGATGTACCAAGGTGCCGCATTTGTGTATTAGAGCATGTCTCACATCTGATGTACCAAGGTGCGCTTTGTGTACTAGAGCATGTCTCACATCTGATGCACCACGGTGCGCTTTGAGTACATTAGCATATCTCACAATTGAAGCACCACGATACACGTGTTTGTATCTGGCCGAACACTGATCATTGTAATCATACCAAACATTTTTAAACTCTAGATAGTGTTACATGTTCCCTAGCACTGGCTTTATGTCCAAACACTAACTGTACTAGAATCAGTAATCCCAAATGACTTGCACACTATTACAAAATAAAGCGGGGAATCATTGTACTGACACTATGTTTTATTAGAGCACATGCTCTGGGGTAGAGTAATGTAAGCCGCACCTTTAAACGGTTTAATCTCCAAAAAAGGGATTTTGTTCTTGACCGTTTCTATGCAGAGCCTCTCTGTATGTGCTCTTCGCAATTTTGTGTATTGCCGATTCGATAGTTATCTCCCTTAATTATTGGATCCCTTTACCTTACCTTTAAATTATACTTCCCTTTCCTCTTTCCTGTAATACCCCTCTAATAGTATTTATACCATGCATGTGCGTCGTACTGTATGTTTTATGCAGACCTGTCCCTTTTTCGCCCTTGGGCCCTCCTGTCTTTGTCTTGCTGGAGTTCGGCTGGATGTTATTGTAGGCTGTGTGCCGTGAAAGGCGATCTCGCATGTTGATTTTTGTATTCCTCGACTTACATAATCGTTAAAGAACATTATTTAAGACAAGAAACCGGCACCAAAAGCAAACAAAAAGGGGTAAAATGTATATCTTAAACGTCAGTGTTTACTTGTCCATTGATGTAAGTGTTACCATCAGAACAGCATACATATGAGTCGACATGAATGTCAACTAGTAAGTTCTGATCTTTTTCTTTTGATACCTCTTTCTTTTAAACTCGAACCAAGCCAACATTTCAAATTTAACTTACAATAACTTGTATTAATATTTAACTTATACAAGAAAGTGTAAGCTCAAAATTCGCAAATGCCATTAAAAGCATGTATAGTAAAGTTAACGCCGCAATTCGATATAATAAACAAATATCATCACATATCGGCGTAAAACAGGGAGACCAGAGTTCGAGTTTAATATTCTTTTTTTTCATAAACGATATTATTAATAATATCAATGCTAATATTAGGGGGAATAATTAACTTTGATGATTTAACATTACCCATGCTATCCAATACAAATTAAATGGTTATTTTGGAAAAACGAGGGGAGTAATGATCTATCCTGGGTGGCAGATGCTTACCAGTTTCTGTTTCGACAAGGTAAGGGCTGAAGGAGATTATTTCAATGACATCACATCTTGTTTTGGCTTTTCGGATACAGCATTTTACTCAAATACATATACTGTAAAATTCCCTTTAAACGCCCTTCCTCTAATAAAGCTCCCCCACCCTCAGGGTTTTTTTTATTAGGAAAAAAAGTCTACTCATCAGTGCTGAACTCATGAGTAAATACATAATTTTACCAAATCTTTCAGACTTCATTTTATTGTATAGTTAACACAAAAAAAAATGTTTCATATACACTGTAAAATTTAACACTTTTAACGTTATTACGAAATTTGATTTACACCAAACGTATTTAGAATGATTTTGGATTTAGGAAAAACGGTGTGAATATGAATATAGAGGATACTGAATGAGTGTAAGTTCAATACTAAATTTATTGCACGAGTTGAATAAAATTATATTATGCGAGCCTCTGGCGAGCATAATATTATTTTATTCAACGAGTGCAAGAAATTCAGTAATGAACTTACACGAATTTAATATTCTATTTATCACATACCAAAAATAAAGACCGTTTTAAGTGAAATAAGAGTCATTTTTCATTGACGCGCCTATAGTATAACGCTAACATTTAGCGCGTCTTTACACTATGTTTGTATAACGCTTATGACGTCACGTCAAAATATATGCACGGCCGTGCAATACCATATTTACAGAGTTGCAAAATCGGCACGGGTGTGTGATAAATTTCAATATTGCAATCGGACGAGAGACAGAAGAAGTATTTGCGACAAAATATAGTTACAAGAAAAAACGTCTGTTACACCCTGTATTGTCCATCTGAAAGGATCTGATATGTATTGACTTAAGTATTTTCAAACTAAGACTTTGGGAAGGCTTACAAAATGTTAGGTGTGTGCATGAGTGGCATAAGAAGTAATTTATTTCCAATTTGGAACCACGACAAAGATATATATAACATACCATGAAGCAATATGAAGAAGAAGAAGAAAAAGAAGAAGAAAAACTTGTGATTTTAAGATCAGGAGTTTGAGTATCTGATAATTAAGGAAATTATAGTATAAGTATGTAGTTAATTATCTAAGTATCCTCATTTATGTCCTCTCCCTATAAATATCCGTTTTTTCGCCTCTAAGATAGCTACTATGCAATGAAGGATTGACACAATATTTCACAAGGTACGTAATTTTATGTGACATATAATTAAATTTACAGTACATTATCAAAGATTAAAATACAAAAAAAAATAATCATACAGATTTGTATATTTGTACGTTACTTTTAGATTGTATTTTTATAAGACTTTTGTATTTATTCAAAAGCGTCATGCGATAATATATGTAAATGATTTGATATGTATAAGCTTTCGGCATAAATTAATTCATAGATGAATAAATGGGTAGATAAAAAATAGATAAAAACTTAAAACAAAGAATTGCTAAACAAGCTCTATTTTAAAATGCATGGAAATGGATTCGTTGTAAATTAACACTATAAAATACTAAACAAAATATTCCCTGTTTCACATTGTTGTGAGTGGTTTCTTTATAAGTTGGGTGTATTAGTGCATATAATATCATCTTATACATAATTAAAATTGCGAATGCAGCTATTTATACTTAACACAAGTTAATTGTTAGTTAAAAAAATGAACTTTATGTTTCGTCTTCTATAAAATCCGTATAATTATTGTAATTTTTACATTTCCATTTTATTATTTACATACTATCAACGTTTCAACACTCATTTATTTTTTTAGCATTAGAAGTAATTTTTACATTTTAAATGCAATAAAAGGAATACATATTGCTGTCTTTGTTTCTTTCAGGACCATGGCATTGAAGAAAATCAACTCTTAAAACAGGAACATCGGCTTCTATGCCACTCACAATGTCATCTACAAATGACAAGAACTTGTCTCTATCATTATGTACTATATTGGATAGTTTTGGGTACAGTAAAGAGCAAATTGAACTTCGATCAAAAGCATTAGACGATTGTAGTAAAATAATTCCACATAGAGCCGGTGAAATTCGTTTTTCTCATACATTACTAGTTGGTAGTGCAGGCGAAGGTGTCCAACTGTCCGACAGTGATATGGACGTGATGTATATACTTCCAGATATCGTATGCGTTGATGAAGGCTTCGAGAATAGTAACATCGTAGTTCTTGAAAGTGACCGAACTTGTACGGCACCAGGTTACACAAAAATAGTTCTTATTTCTAACCTTGATTCATTTGATTTAAGAACATCATCTATGATTGAAAAGTACATGTATTTGCAAATAATGAGCAAATATCGTACGCAATCGGGGAAAAAATATATATCTAGTGAACAATTCAAAGGTATTAGTTTAAACATATTTTATTTCTCAGAATATATATACATGTTATAATTTACAATATACAGATGCAATTCAAATATTCTTAAAAAACAGGATTAGAATGAAAGACAACATGTCTTATGAAATTCTTCTCCTAATTCAAAGGTATTACATTGGATGCAATGAATAAGATCTTTTGTAAGTGTTCAGGACCGGCCTTCCAACCAAATGATGATTTAAAAGTACAAATAGATTCAGTGATAAGTATTTATTTCTAATGGATGGTAAATTATTTAAACAAGTGACAAACAGATCAAAGGAATCACGCAATGGCCTACATCCGATGGTTGTGAATGAAGTATCCCAGATGGAAGGATATATTGTACGCCAATTGGGACAAACAAAGCGACATGCAAGCATAATGAATGGAGAATATGTATACTACAGCAGAAAAGAGATTTAGTGTCAAGTTCTTTCCGATACTCAACTTAAAAGCATACGTATTCATTAAAATCATGGCTAAAACACTACTAAAACCGAGATGTAACTTTTTAACTTCATATGTTGTAAAAAATGTTATTTCTGGGTCATGGAAATGACAGATTCCTGTCAGTAACGCCCCCAGTCACTTAGTAAATCTAATTCAAAAAGCGATATTTTTCATAAAGCACTGCGTCATTAACAATCATTTACCAAACTACATGATACCAGAAAGAAATCTGCTAAGAGGTGATGTGTTTGGTAAAAATAAGGTTGCCGTCATAAGCTTCCTGTCAGACTGCCTCGATGAAGGTGGTAGTATCCTTCTTAAGGTTCCTAAATTATATCATTCAGTCGCATTAGCAATTTCGAAACCTGAACTTTTTTCCGCGTTCAGGAAATGGAGAGATGAGGCAGAACGGTTAATACACTTGATAGAAGAGTATCATGCATGTTTGAGCGACAACAAAACTGTTGAGGCTAATGTCAAACTATTGTTTCATGTTTTACCAGATTTGTACATTTTGATCTGTTCAGGGAAAACCAAAGAAGACTTAATTCAAATTCTTGTTGAACGGCTGTGTGCTTTGAAATTCCTTTAATTAGAAAAACGTACAATTTATTTGTAAATAAAAACAATATGACGGTTGCTTTTTACTAATTTATGATAATATGTATTGTTCGTACGAAACTAATTCAAAGGATAGTTATAGTAGGGATTTTACAAATTATAGGTGATTAATGCAAATAAGGTGAAAATTAAGAGATTTTTTTTTATCTAGGAAGTGTGAACCATGTTCATGATTGTTAAACTAGATTCCTGCTCACGTCACTAAGGAAACGAATAACTTGCGTAATGTGAGGAGGGCGGACTTTAAAAGACCTTCGTAGTTTCAGGAGGAGGTACTACAGACTTTTGTAGTGTCAAGAGGAGGAACTCCAGAATAACGTAATATCAGGAGGAGGGATTCTAGACTTATGTAGCGTCACGAGGAGGGACTCCAGACTTACGTAATGCCAGTAGGAGGGATTCAGACTAACGTAGTGTCAGAAGAAAGGACTCAAAACTTGTGTTTGTCTAGTTTCACTTGACTTTCGGACACCAATGTTCATTTCTAAAAACTATGAATATATTGTGGAGTTATATTTAGTTTCACATAGAGTTCGGGTATATATTGAAGATCATAATAATGTTTTATTAGTATATGTGTCTCTCTGAAGGAAAAAGTCGTGTTTCTAAGATGTAATTGAGGTGGTATTATTCTTAATGGAACATTACACAAGAGGAGATTGAAGGCAATTAAGAAATTAAATACAAAACAAAAACAAAAAGTGTTAATGATATTATTTATTCTCTTATAATTATAAATATTGTCATTTCATAATTTTTGATTGAATTTATTTGTGTACTCATCGATATAATTAAAGCAATGCAGTAAACCAGTTATGATGTCTTTTCGTTGGTTATTATGATTTATAAAGAGAAAAATAATT
>NW_026852891.1:0-19188 GCF_026571515.1 Ruditapes philippinarum
TAATGGTACATATGTAAGAATAAATATAAAGACATGATGCTTATACTTATTTATTTTATCATTAAAAAACACCTGCGTCCCTTGTAACTTTTGTTACACGTTTATACATATATATACATATTTCTTTCTTACATTATATATTATATAATTTATTCCTCGAGACATTGTTAGAACAATTATATTATATATATAAATGTCCTCTGTTGGTCTAATTAACTAGATATTGAGAATTTTTTTATAGTAACATGTTATTTCTTAATACATGCTCGACTTGTAAGGTCGGATACGTGACTAGGGTGTCTGATATATTCTTCTTTTTTTCGCAAAAGGCCTGGAGAAACTAATAACATTTTCTTTCATTTTGTTTCATTGGAAAAAGTAATTGCGCTATACCTAACAGAGAAGTAAAGTATCTATGTAAAACTTTATGTATAGTGCTTAAAGGAACTAAACAAATTATAATACGAATGTGGATTTCAAATCGAGACAGACTATTTTATATCTATACAAATAACTGATGATTTCTTCAATATTTTGTAGATTAGACATTTTAAATGCAGTTTTATTTTCGTAATTGAGAACTTACATATATTCAAGGAAAGTAGAACTGACATATATTTTAAGATCTGGTTTCTGTGAATTTTCTGTTTGTTGTATGATCGAAAACGTTTGTTTAGCAGAATTTTTCTTCAGTATAAAACAATGTTAATATTCGTTTACCATAATAAGTTTGCTTCTAGACTTTTAAGACATTTGAGCTTTATTTTTTAAAAAGTATAGGGTAGTATCAAATTTATTTCATTACTGTCTCTATGGATCATTTATTGACAATGATAAAGTATTGTGCTGACGTCAGCATGACAAAGGCAATTTTTAATCTTGACATTTTTCAATTCATTAATAAGTTATTTTTGCTTTTTTATTTAAGTATAAATTGTAATAATTGACATTATGAAACATATAAAATGTTCTGTAACAAAAAGTAACAACGTGTTTTGGAACTGAATTAAAATAGCAATATCATTTCAACTATGTGCATTGTTGTTATTATCTGTCAACAACAATATTACATTGATTCCTTAATGCGCAAAAAATCCGTTCATAGACCTAAGCCAACATATTTTCTTATTAAATCGGCAAGTATGCAACACAGAAGGTGCTAAAAATGATACCAATACTGGAAATTGTTTTTCTTACTTAGTTTTACGTGTTTTTCTGTTTCTGGTCAAGTAAAAAGGCCAAGTTGTCGTCACATTCAAAACTAGTGTGGAAAGACGATTAGTGCAGCGTATTATATGTCTTTAAGACTTTTATATCCTAAAAATGGATTAATCAAGTTAAATGTGTCGTCAGTCCATTAACTCTTAGAAAGACATATTTAAGATTATTCTATTTTCAGACATATTTATAGCAGAAAGAGTTCTCCGAATATGAACTTTGAGGAACTAAGATTTATCTTTATAAAGAACTTCCGCATTTCTTTTTATTTACTAGTATTCAGGTCAAAAGGCAGAGACGGACGTTTGATCAGGACCGATTAATATACTATAACTCTTTTGTCATGAATCATATGTGTATTTCGTATCCAATGCGGTCTCAAGAACCTTTATGTTCATAGAAAAATAAAGACAGACAAAAATGTATAACTAGCTAATATAAGAATTATAAAATGTAGCTGATTTTTCATAATTCACTTATTTAGATTTTCAGACCAGACTACTCACAATGGTATAACTCTGGAAGTTCGTCATAATTTTCTGACAACCCAAATATAATTGTCAAAAGTCTGATAAGAACCTGCATAAATCACATGATTTACTTATTAAAAAAAATCACATTAACTTTAAAAAAAATGGTGTTGATTGTGTTTTATTCTTGCTCTAGGATTTGATAGAAAGTATTGTTACAATGCTTTGTTCTTTGGTACCGTTTTGGTAATTTCTGTTAGTTTACATATTTTAAAAGATTTGTATAACCTTACAGAATGGCATGTGTTATATTACTGTTTTAATAAATATATAAATTTCAAGCCACTGATTATAAAAAATATTTTAAAACTTATGATAAAAAATGTATAGATTTATTCATAAACAAGTACGATATAGGAAGATATTCTGTTAACTCTTACGTTCGTTATTGTATTCGGAGAATATTTCTGGAAAGATATGGAAACACTTTGTTAAGTGAATGCAGTCTTTATATGTCATCAAAATTGTGGACATAAACAGTGTTTCAGTGATGCATGTTTCCAGGAAGATGCGTCTCATTGTGCTAGGGGGCATGGACAGTAACTTGCACTTCCCGTCCACAGTACCGTCCATGGACAGGCTCAATCAAATCAAGCGCGCAACATTTTCAATTTTGCCGTGTTAGGCTTGATTTTTCTTCCTTTTATAACATAAAAAATAGGGAAAAACGAGATAACTTGATATAATTTTATGTTTCTGTTATAGTTACAATCATAAAGGTAGAAAAAAACTACTGTCATAAAATATAACTTTGCTTATGATAACAAACACATTTTATGTGAATCATTTTGATTTGTTCTGCCTTAAATTTCAAATAACTTGTCAATTAGATATTTAAAAGACCTAATATTGTCATACCATAGAAATACAGGTTCATGTAACTTCTATAAGGCAACCATTTTGTGTGGTAGTTAATGATTTCGTTTAACTGAGAGCCCTTTTATAACAATTTCATAAATAATCTAAATATTTTGATATAATACCGCAACTCATGTGTTATCATTTATGTTATGTTTGACATGACAAAATGCTCTGCAACAGTGTAATTTCTATAATAAATAATATGATATATTGAAAAGGCATTATACAATTACATAAATGGTATAATCACGGTTAAACAATGTGGAACTATGCTTAGAATGAATCATAAGCTAGTATTGTATCTAATCTCAAAGATAAATAACTTTCTATAAATTGACTTTGGTGCAATATAACGTTAAACTTTGTGTTGAACATAGTATAAAAATTGAATCAACACCTACTAGTTACCTAGAAGAATGACAATGAATTTACTTGAACAGGAACCCATTAACTTATAAGAAAACGCCATATAAATCAGTAAGATATTTTTCTTTAAACTGTTTAACAAATATTTATGTGAAGAATGTAACTATGTACATTGATAGTGTTAGGGAAATGAAGATAATGCTAAAATATGATTTTGATAAACGATAGGGGGGATATAGCAAATTGTATCGACATTTCATGTAAATGTATATTTGGAATGAAATGAACCCAAGACTATAAATCATGTTTGCAAATATTTATATTTCTCTTTTATTATTCGTGAGATACAAGATGCATTTCCTAAAGTTAACAGATGATACATTTGTCTTTGGTACAAAGAATTTGTATATTGGATTGCTTTCAGCGAAATATTAAACTCGCTGTGATAGAGATACGGTCGTGTTTTCTACCCCCCCCCCCCCTCCCCCTTTATTCACATAAAATGTAAAATGTGTTGTTATCATAAACAAAAGCTATATTTTATAAAAATATGTTCTGCTGCCTTTATGATTGTAACTATAACATAAGCATATATAAAGTTATCTCGTTTATTGCTATTTGATTTATGTAGTAAAATAGAGAAAAACAGAATCCCTAAATAAAGCCCAACACGACAAAAATGAAAATGTTACAGGCTCGATTTGATTGAGCCTGTTCATGGATGCCACTGGAAAGTGCAAGCTACCGTCCACGCCCCCCTAGCACAATGAGACACATCTTCCTGGAAACATACATTACTAAAATAATGATTTTGTTTATCACATAAGATGAAAAGCCACAAACTTGATGACATATAAAGACTTCTTTGGTTTATACAGAATTTAATTTAGTTCGATTGTGTAGGAAGCTATAAGCCTATAGAAACACGTTCGAATCCGTTCCTGGAATCAACCAGTACTGAGCAATGAATGTAAAGTTTCTTGCTCAAGGAAACAACGACTTGCCCCTGACTAGGTTTGAACTTATGCGGCTAGCGATCATTAAATTACTAGTCCGACACGTTAACCACTCGGCCATGCCGCCACATAAAGACTTCCTTCACTTGTGTTTTCATATCTTCCAAGAAATATGCTCTAAATACAATAACGAATATCAGAGTTGACAGAATATCTTCCTTTATCGAACGTGTTCACGAATAAATCTATACATATTTAACCTTAGTTTTAAAATAGTTTTTATAATCAGTGGCTTGAAATTTATATATTTATAGACAAAAGTAAAATATCAAAATGCCATTTTATAACGTTATGAAAAGCTCTTTATTAAAATGCACAAACCAACACAAATTAACAAAATGTTTTCAAAGAACAAAGCATTGTAACAGTACTTCCTAGAATGAAACACAATCAACAACAAATGTATAGGTGAACATTTTTTGAAACAAATTAATCATACGATTTTACGCATTTTAGTTTCAGAATGTTGAGAAATAAAATTGGGTTGTCAGAAAATTATGACGACATTTAAGTGTCATACACTCAGAAAAGTTTAGTTTGAATATCTCCATATTAAGTGATTTATGACAGTCAGACACGTTTTATAATTCTTATATTAGTTAGTTATAGGTTTTCGGCTCTGTATATTTCTATTAACATAAAGTTTCTTGAAGCCGCATTGGATACAAAATACGCATATATCTCATGACAAAGAGATATAGTCTCTTATCGGTTCTGACAAAAGACCCGATGTCCATCTTTTCTTTTTCATTATCTGAGTACTGAAAAAAAATAAATGCGGAAGTTCTTTAAAGAAAAAAATCTAGTTCCTCATAGGTGATACTTGGAGAACTCTTACTGATATAAATTTGTCTGAAAATAGAATGATCTTTAATATGTCTTTCTTAAAGCTAATGGATTGACTTAACTAATCCTTTTGTACTGTCGTAACGATACCTAACGTCTTAACGATATTTGATACGATACACTAATGGTGTTTCAACACATGTTTTGAAAGTGACGACAACTTGGCCTTTTTACTTGACCAGAGACAGAAAAATACACGAAACTGAGAAACAAAGAAAAAATGTATTTATAATATTGTTATTATTTGAGTCACGGTCTGTTTTGTATTTTAATACTAATAACAAATAATGATAATTATATTAATAAATAATATAGTAGTTTCTTAGAAAACCCTCTGGCAAATAGGTGATCAATAAAACAATAACCCTCTGGCAGCGAAAGTGTTAAGGAATTATTGTGCTATTGTTGTAGACAAATCATAAAAATAATGCACTTAGTTGAAAAGATATTGCTATTGCTATTATACTTCAATTCCTATACATATTGCACATTTTTATAACAAGACATTTTTTATAATGTCAATTATTACAATTTGTACTAAAATGAAATAGGAAATAACTTACAAAGAATTGAAAAATGGAAAAACAGGAGATTAAAATGACATGTTATCATTGTCAACAAAGGACACATAAGACAGTAATAAACTAAATTTGATCCAACTTATCCTTTTTAACAATAATAAAATGCTTAAAAGTCTTTAAAGTCTAAAAACAAACATGTTATGGCATATGAATATTAATATTGTTTTATACTGAAGAAAAAAATCTTCTAAACAAAGAGTTTGATCATACAACAGATCGAAAATTCACAGAAATCAGATCTTAAAATATATGTAAGTTCTACATTCCTTTAATATATGTAAGTTTTTCAACTACGAAAAATAAACTGCATTTAAAATGTCTTATCTACAATATGTTGAAGACATCGTCAGTTATTTTTATAGGTATACTAATAGTCTGCCTCGATTTTGAAATTCACATTCGTAATATAACCTGTTTAGTTCCTTTTAGCACCATACATAAATATAGATAATTCACTTCTCTATTAGGTATAGGGCAATGACTTTTTCCACTTACCACGAAAGAAAATGTTATTAGTTTCTCCAGGCATTTTGTGAAAAAAGATGAATATATCGGACACCATAGTCACGTATCCGACCTTATAAGTCGAGCATGTATTAAGGAATAATATGTTACTATGATTTTCGTTTCCCAGTCTCTAGTTAATTAGACTAATTGAGGACATTTATAGATATTTAGTAGATCAAACAATGTCCCGTAAAATGAAAAATATAATATATAACGTAAGAAAGAAATATGTGTTTATATGTATAAACGTGTAACAATATTTACAAGGGCCGCAGGTGATATTGTTTTTTATGAGAGATCAGCACAGCAATATCTTATTCTTACATTAAGTCTAACGTATGTATCCATTTATCTGTTTTTATGATCTAATTAATTCATAAGAGTTTTTAATTTTGAATTTTTTATATCTTTCGTACGTTTAAGGATAAATATTTAAAAAAAACTCGAGATACCTTTTTGATTCGAAGAACATGCAGAGTTATATTGAGATAAATGTATATTCCGTAAAGCGTATATATTCGCCAGAATTGTAAAACTTAATTTGGCTTCGATCGTGTCATTCAAATCTACAAAATAGATTAGCTATGAAAGGAAACACTGTGACAAACGGTCATTGCGAACAGAGAGCTTGTCAATCACACTGATAAGAATACTGTATTGTTCTTAATTGATAATGCTTTGTTTCAAGTATCTTAAAAGGAATTTGTGATTTAGGCTCCACTTCAGTCTATTGTGAATAAATTTAGCATGCATGCATATCTAATGTATAAATTGTTTAAATATCGTCATAAATTGGATTGCCCTTTTGAAATACATTGCATCTTGTAAAAATATGTGTGGTAGCATAATAAGATATAGAAAATAAAACTCCCTAAAGAAAGTCCAACACGACAAAAATTGAAAATGTTGCAGATTCGGTTTTATTGTGCCTGTTCACGGACGTTACTGGGAAGTGCAAGTTACCGCCTACGTCGCCTGGCACCGGCTTAAGCAGAATTCAACAGTTTAAACAACAAACAACGCTGATCTGGCGATAAAATAGAGATAATGGAAATCGCAGAAGAATGTCCAACACAACAAAATTGAAAATGGTGCAGGCTCTATTTGATTGAACCTTGGAAGCAACGCCCTTTACCACCGACTTAAGCATAATTCAACATTTTAACATAAAATAACAAAATTTTGAATTTAGAAACATCCGCAGATGTGTTCATACGGTGGTAATTATGGAACCTTCAATGTGAAACTTCCGTGCCATTCCATGAAAAGCGGCGTATGGTCTCCAAAGGAATAAAACTGGTCTCACATATATCATCTTGCTAACTACAGGAGATGACATCGACATCTTATAACAACATTATTTAAATGCACGAAAGGCTAAATGAAAAGGAATTCTTTGTTAAGTTGGTAAACAATTTTTTTATGAGCAGTAACAATTTCCATGTACAAAATTCAAAAAAAGAAAAATGATGATCGGAAACTCGGCGAGTTGGAGGAAGTCATAATGTTTTTTCTTTTTAATCAATTCCAACTGTTGTGATTGTTGTCGTGGTCTATCAAATTCTGCCAATTACTTACAATGTTTCATTAGGAAAGTTTATTGTAGGATATTTGCTGGAGACAGTTTACTACCAACAAATCATTTCGTTCACAAAAAACAATGCTCTGTAGATAAAGTTATTCAGTGGAATATAGCTACATTGTCGTACTTGTTACGAATTCATGATCATTGAGAATGATATTCATACTTCAGCTTAAAGCTTTAAACAAAATATCTATATTGCAGAGGTTAAAGGAATGAGTTAGTTGATGTCATTTTGTCTTCAAAAATAAAAGGCAATATTAGATTACTTCTGTTACAGTAATAAATGGTTATGAGAAATAAGTTTTAGATCGAAGCAACTCGTTAATGTGGCCTACTTTATAGTGTACTCAAGAGATATTCTGCTAAACAAACGTGTTTTATCTTACTCCGAAGAAAGTAAGATTCATGTAAATTTAATTTGAAATGTATGATATATCAAATACTGTCAGTGTATCAAAATTTCCTGAGAATAAATTATTTCCCCTTCTTTCGATTGAAGTAGATGTATGTCTTCAGGAAAATCATGTTAAACAGTACGAAATTATTAAGATCTAAATCATCAAATGCAATAATAAGATTAAAATATAAACACATCAAGATGTTGTAGCCATAAACTGCTAATGTTTTATTATCATTTGCATGAAATAGTATATACAAACACGGTCATGCAATGGCATACCTTACACAAATCCTGCGACTATAACATCATAACAGTGAGCTGTAGAAGCCATTCATCAATTTTAAATACAAAGGACAATTATACGTCAATCAAATTGATATGTAGCAAGTATGTTTTAACAAACAATAGTGTCCATAACAATCATTGCGGATACTATGGATATAATGCAGTCTATTCCATGCATGATCAATATTTATTTTACTAAACGATTCAAAATAATTTGTTCCGGGACTTTTAATTCATTTATATATGTTTTCAAAATAGCACTTTTAATAGAATTGAACATGCTTAATAATTAATATGTTTAAGAAACTTCCTTTTTCTTAGATATTTCAACCAAACAATAATTAAAACTGAATATGTAATTGAAAAGAATTATGAAAACTTATAATTAAAAAACATGTACTAAAAATAAATATAATACCAAAAGTACACAAAATTGTGGCACAAATTATAAACGAAATTGGTGCAACAGTTGTTTCCGAGAAAGAGACGTTTGCCAGAACAAAACTAATTGAATTGAACCTTTCACAAAGTGCCAGTGAAACTTTGCGTTTAATGCCTTGTCTTTCACAACTGGTATATATCAACTGAAATAAACTTTATTCACATATTCATGGGCCCATTTTTTTTTCACTTTTAATTTGGTTATTATCATAAAATGTATTCAAGAGAAAGGCAAATAACTAGTAGTAAATCTAAATGTGATTTTAATTTAAAGAATTAGAATGATTGTTAATGCTTAGACTTTATATACTTTAAGAACAAATCGCCGGTGCAAAGAGCCAATATACCACGCGGGCCTCTCGCGGTCATGTTCTTGCGTTAGAGTTAATAACCTTCAAATGATGTCAATAAGAACCTCTAAACTAGTACATGTTCTTGATGACTACTTTATATTTAAGTATGACGCTTCATTTTACCATTACTTAACTCTACATGACGTAAGTTTCTGTATTTATGTGCGTTTAAGTCACACATTTATCATCCACGTTTATATGAAGTTGTAAGATCAAAGTTTAATATCCATTTGCAATCATTTTCAGAAACACCATTTTGAAACTGCAGTCTATATTCTTTATAATGAGATCGATACTGTGATCTTACATCTTCAATCAAAACAAAAACAAACATTTTATTTGTCAGCTGTGTGTTTGGTTTAGAAGGGACAATGTCCCTTTCCTGCATTTATTATACTGAAAGATGTATGAACAAGACCGTCTAACTTTGAGAGCCATATTGATAAAATAAGTAAATAATTTATTTTGCTGAAAGCTATCTGGTAAACAAAAACTTGGTTACAAAGACGAACGTCTGAGCTGTAAAACATAACATAAGCACCATGTTTCTTACGAATAGTAAATAATTAATATAAATATCTGCAAAAATAGATACTGTCTTAGGGTTTATTTCATTAGAAAGAGACATTTAAGTACTTTGTCAAGACATAACTCATTTTGTCTCATAATTGAATAAAACACAATCCTTTTTGCTCAATTTGTATAACCGCAAGGAACAAAGATTCGTTTGTATTGATGTTAAAATTGTGACAAAATGGAAGGCTTGAGCGTTTTACATAACGGGACTGAAAATAATTTTACAAAATTAATATCCCATTTGATGTATATCTAGCCCAACAATTTGTGTACATAATTACAGATCATTCGCTCATTCGTTTCTTTCCAATATAAAATATCTTATTGTGGAAAAATGACCTTAAACTGAAAAAGTCGAAATAAATACCTAACGGGACACCGTTGTAAATAGATAGCAAACGACGTTCTAAAAGCTACAAACACTTTTTGGTATTTAATATTAAACTAGCATTTTCATCAAAGAAAATGTTTACAAGTTCAAAAGGGGTTTGATTTATTTTCTTGAACTAAAATATTTCTCTTTCATAAAATCAACTTAAGTCTATATTTTTCTAACATGATAAGACAGTGCAATTTACGAGAACTTCGACAAAAATAATTACACTTTTCTTAAATCAGCACATTAATTTGTATTTAAAATTCAGATGAGAATACCAAACGGAGCTTTGAAATTGACATCATTTTTTGAAAGAAAACCATAACATTTCAGAAATATTATTTTTATATGTTCATTTGCTTGAAATGTTTACTGTATAACAAAATATCTGTTATAAAATTTAATACGGTGCTGAAAAATTCCTTTTAAAATAAAATAAAAACGTGGATAAAATATTTATACCACACAGGTAAGCAAATCTTATCATCCAATAAGGAATGATAAATAGTACTTTGTAAATAATGAAAATAACATAAACCTATCCAGTTTATTAAATGTTTAATCGTAAGTTTATCATCTGGGCGATTTACGAACTATGCGTGCGATTTTCTGCATGTGAGTATCAGAGTAATGATCAAAACGTTGTATGGGTTGTCAGAAAAATTGGACAACCTTTCTCATTGTTTACACTACTGTATCGTTTAGTTTGAAAATCCCTTTAAATAGTTGGCATTAGGCCACCAAGTTGATATACAACGTAATATTAGTTGGTTATATTTTTTATATTTTGATTTCTAATGAACATAAAATTTGTTTATTTCGCATTTCGGTACGAAAGATCTTTATATTTATTTAATCAAGAAGCTTATGTCTTTGCAGATTATTGAAATTTTCTTTAGTTCATAAGGGAATCGCTGCTGTAGAAATTCAAATAATGAAAAATATCGACCCAGACCGAATTTGCATGTAATGTTAAGAGGCAAAGTTTCGGAATATAGATATTTATATTTTCACATGCATTTACATTTTAATCCTTTTACTTTTCACATAACACAATATATTTCATAATAGAGACTCGTTCTGTAAATAGAATTGTTATATATGTCTTTGTTAAAGATAAGGGAACAAAATGGATTGATATTTCAATCGTTAACACAAATGTTACGTTAAAGGCACATTATGCCTCAGAAATGAATATGTTTTACCTCTCTTAGACAGAGAAAACACAGAGTTGAGTTAAATTACATTGAATTTCAAATAAATATTTCTAAAACATGACAGATGCTTAACACCTGGAGGAAGTAGCACTGAATTTGAAATAATTTTCATGAAAACAGAAAAATGTAAACAAAGAAGTATTTTGACTACCATACAAAAGAGTAAATGTACTAATTGCCAAACGAAACAGAAGTAAAACTAGAAAAGTAGGTGAAAATAAGTAACAAAGTCGAAAAAATTTACATACTTACATTATTTTAATCTCGGCCTGATTTGCACAATAGCCGATGCATTTTAAAAAGAATATTTGTTTGAAGTCTAAGAAAGGATTGTTCAGAGTATAAGGACTCCATGTGCTTTGTTTTGACAGATAAGAAAGACGTTTACAAGATTCAAATAATCTTTCTTAGACTCGTAGAATTTTTGTACCAATTTGCTTCAGAACATTTTCATGTTTTCAATATGATGTCAAAAACTACATTTTTTTTCTGTTGAAACTAGAAATGTGTCCATAGGACACTGATGCCCCCACACGCCACTGTTCTGTCAATCTTATGACTCTATGTCAAATATTTTTTGGACTACATGTGCCACAAGTTGAAAACTAAAAATCAACAAAGGGCCAAAATTCTGTTAAATTTGGTCGCAGCAAAAAATCCTTCCTTTACTACGATCTACACATTAAGGTTGTTAATCCCTGGAAGTTTAAGCAAAATCTGCCATCCGGTTTAAGAGGAGTTGCGTTCACAAAATTTCTATATAGTATATAATGAAAAAATCAACAAAGTGCCATAATTCTGTTGAATTTGGTCGCAGCAAAAATTCCTTCCTTTACTACCATCTACACATTAAGGTTGTTCATCCCTGGAAGTTTAAGCAAAATCTGCCATCCGGTTTAAGAGGAGTTGCATTCACAAAATTTCTACATAGTATATAGTGAAAAAATCAACAAAGGGCAATAATTCTGTAAAATTTGGTCGCAGCGAAAATTCCTTCCTTTACTGCCATCTACACATAAACGTTTCATCCTTGGAAGTTTAAGCAAAATCTGCCATCCGGTTTAAGAGGAGTTGCATTCACAAAATTTCTATATAGTATATAGTGAAAAAATCAACAAAGGGCCATAATTCTGTAAAGTTTGGTCGCAGCGAAAATTCCTTCCTTTACTACCATCATCACCTTAAGGTTGTTCATCCCTGTAAGTTTAAGCAAAATCTGCTATGCGGTTTAAGAGGAGTTGCGTTCACAAAATTTCTACATAGTATATAGTGAAAAAATCAACAAAGGGCCATAATTCTGTTAAATTTGGTCGCAGCAAAAATTCCTTCCTTTACTACCATCTACACATTAAGGTTGTTCATCCCTGTAAGTTTGAGCAAAATCTGCCATGCGGTTTAAGAGGAGTTGCGTTCACAAAATTTCTTCATAGTATCTAGTGAAAAAATCAACAAAGGGCCATAATTCTGTTAAATCTGGTCGCAGCGAAAATTCCTTCCTTTACTACCATCTACACATTAAGGTTGTTCATCCCTGTAAGTTTAAGCAAAATCTGCCATCCGGTTTAAGAGGAGTTGCGTTCACAAGATTTCGGGACGTACGGACGGACTGACGGACTGACGGACTGACACTCGGACGGACAAGTGCAACGCTATATGCTCCCACTCTGTGGGGGCATAAAAAGGAACGTTTGATCTAAGAATTTGAAAACGAATTTACCTTAATAATTCTGACACCAGCTTGGAAGATGATAATGAAGGAATAATTGTGATTGTCCATTTCTCTTAGAACAAAAGTTATGGGGCGAATCGTCAATGGGGAGAATTGTTATATAACAAAAAGCAGCATGCCTTCAGATTTGTAATTATATTTATAAAAACATATTCTTATCTACAGTAAATACCTGTAATTTATCAAAATATGTAAACATTATCTTATATACTTATATATTTCTGAAACTATATAAAAATAGTTTCTTACCTTACATTTTCTGAACGTTTATTCGACTCATCTTGAGGTATGCCACTTTAACATTCAAAGCAATCACGATATATTACTTAAATAATCAGTATTTTGATTTTTTTTGTAATTGGCTGAATAATCATTTACAATTTTACATTCACATTTAACAAAATAAAAAAGTCCACATCACCTACATTTTAAGCGGTATTTTTACGGACATTTTATGTGTTTTATCTCAAGAGAATAAATGTTGCAAATTACAAAAAGGGAAATAAATCATTTAATGTTTCGGCATCAAAATGTTATGGACTTTATCAGCTGTAAAGATAGCTGGTTCACAATTTAAAATAACATTATACAAACGATTAATTCTCCTTAAAGCAATGTGATATAAAAAAACTGAATTGATGAATTTTTCCTCTCTGAAGTCAAGTGTAATTTTGTGCTTATTACGCGGAATAGTAGACAAATATGAATAATGTCTCCGAACCTTTAGCACAAACAAGCTTATATACATGTATATACATCAGACACCGCAAAGTATAACACAAGTTTCCTTATAAGTGCAAGATATAATTATTCGACGTTGTTGTGTTTCCTTAATTCTTGGTCAAGTGTGCATTGATTGCTTGTTAAAACCAACAAAAAGTATGTCCAAGCAGGTATTACAAAGTCACCAGATATAAATCTTTTTGACTGCATAATCATGTGATGTTTTCTCTTCCTAGTATACATTCTTAATAACTGTGAATTAAGCCATCGACACATATATGATTAAGGGTGATAAAAAGTGGCTATGTATCGGAATAGTTTGACTCTTATAAATGTATGTCAAATAATTAAACTTTATTACCTATGTTACTGTATATAGTAACAAAATCTAGTGTATTTGCCATAATTGCAAAACTTAGGTCATCATGCATTTTTTGACCGCGTTGCTATTTGGCATTTTTTCCATAATGATCGAATAAATGGGCGCACGTTCACAATTACGTAATCAGATTCCAGTGTCTGCTGTTGTTGAAGGAAGTGTACTGTAGTCACTTACACTTTAGATAAGGTATTAATCAATCGCAATAAACAAAGCTTAATATTGAAGATTTATAAACTCAAGAAAAAATGCAGTACCAAAGACAAAACATGACCCTCAGAAATTTCCAAAAATGATTTCAGATTGACAGTACAAAATTTAATTTGATTTGTGATTTGACATTAAAACTGACCGGAAAGTACACAAGTTCATAAAAACGGCACTTACCGTTATTCTCACATAGAAAAATAGAGTATTTATCAACATAACAGCAAACAACATTTTCTCATATTTATTTTTTGTTCTCATGTTTTCTACGTTAATTAGGGGGGGATAAACTGAATGGCAGTTGTTTGTTTGCATTGACAACTGTCCATTTCTTAGAAAGGGCGAAAACTAAGATTAGCGGCGTTGTTTAAACGCCGTTTTTCCGATATAGGTATTAAAGTCGTTATTACTTGATTGCTGCTCGCCATTATGCGATAATGGCCCTCGAGTCAATATTGTTATTTTGGCCTGCGGCCCTTAGGCCATCATACACATCTTCGGGCTATTTCCGCATAATGGCAGCAGCAATCAAGTATGAACCTCTAGATCGTTACTTTCTGGTTTTTATTTATAAATGATGGGGATAAGAACGATAAATCTTTTATTTTGATTTAAAAATAGCAATGCCACTTGATATTCAATTTGCCTATAGAGTAGATTTATATTTGTTAACACAGAAATGACATTTCAAAGCGAAAATATTTTTTTGAATTAATTTAAATTTAACAAATAACGATGATCGGACGAATGAACGCATACTTATTACATAATACTAATTTTAAAAATAGATTTATCTATTTTGCCTTACAACCTACAGAAGTAACTTAATGTCTATTTCGTAAAGCGTAACCAATTATCAACATTATCAACGTTATAACTCTTTAATAAAAAATGCGACAGCATAGAAAAAAATATATTATCTATTAAAAAGTCAAACATAGTGTTAAATAACCTTCACACATATAAAATGTTCATATGGCCAAAATGATTCGACATCACATATGTTAACTTATTTTTAGCTAAAGGCTTCATTCGTAATAGCTAGAAACATTTGTTATTATATTCTAAATTATTCATACAATCGGATATTTATAGTCAGCCAATAAGACGTCCAGTAAACTGTAAACAAAATCACAAAGCGAGAAGCTCATGAAAATTACAATGGGAATGAACTTGCTGTCACTTTCTTTACCAACCCTTTTATCATGCCCATTTCGTCTTATACATGTATCACATTGGAATCAATGTTTAATTATTTTCAAAGTTTGAATGATGTCTAACTTACAAATATCACTCACTAATCTACATCTTAAATATGGTATAACATATCAAACTGTATGTGACAACACTTATAACATTTGTGGCAAATTTATATTTATATATAATGTAAAGGTTACTTCATTTCTTTTTGAATATGTTTTGAACGTCAATGGAGTTTTTGAATGGGAGATATAGATTTATTTTGTACCAATTATAATCAAGTAAAAATGAAATAAATGTATTCACATAATAAAGCATGATAAAAAGTCGTTTCTATAAATATGGCTAACTACTCTCAAACATTTAGAATTTAAAGAGGCATCCATATAAAATTGTATGATTAATGTGAAAACCCTTTTTATGCAATCAAGCATATAATTTACACATCCTAATATCAGGATAATGAGAGAAAAAATGTTTTTGCTGTCAGAGATATATGGCGAAATTTCAGCATTATACACTGATGAATACATTGGTCTTGAAAATCTCCATTTAGGTGAATGATGTAAAGTCAGACAGGCTGTATATTTCCTTAGATCATTCATATAAGTGTGTGATACTTTCATCTGTCAAGAGTTTAATATAGACCGCTTTGGGAGGCGAACCACCTGACTTAATCAAGACGCTTACGCCTTTTTGGATTGTCTTGTACATGGTTGTCCCAGAGGTAAATGTTTTGCTGAAAAAAAGTGAATTAATGTCATTATCACACACAAAAATAAAATCTAACATTAACGCTACCATTGCCCATTTTGCAGATTTTAAAAGGAAAACTTGGTTGTTTGAAAATTATTATTTTATTAATTTAGTTTTTAGCGATACATTATAGCTTACATTTAGTCTAGAAGAATCTTAATTCGTAAGTTAATTTGAAGGATATGTCGCTTTTATTCCGGTGTAGAGAAATAAATATAAAGATAAGTAACAACAAAGAATAAAATCAATCCAGTAATTTTCATATATTGCTTTAAAGACGAATGTTCAAATTATTACTGTGGCTTATTTGCAAAGGAATCAGACAACTGGATTTTGATGGCGGTTTCAAGATTTTCAAACACAAACATATCGTGAACCGAAAAAGCTACTACCCTACACGGGCATCTGGTGGCTCTTTTCCTTGAGCTTTATATTGCCGTAAAAAGAACCTTCATACTATTATTATGGCTAATTAGTAACATAATGAGATAATTGGTTTTCTGACGATGAGCTGTAGAAAGAAGTGTTTTTATGAACATTAAAAGACTTTATGAACAGAAAGGACACATCGCCAATCGATAAAGCGGCAATGCCACTCGGGTCTTTGGCGTCTTTTTTTCTTGATAATGTTAAATGTCCTTATGATCTGTGTTATTGTTGTAATATTTCCAAACCATATTTTGATTTTTTACACTTCACTTTAAGTTATGTTAGAATTATATCTCATGTATGTACATTTGAAATGATTTTTAAAAAGTGTTGAAATTAATTTACACATACTAAAGATAACTTTTAAAAATACGTGTGAATACATTAACCCTCAGCTTATTGAACAAAATGTTTTCTCATATCAGAATATTCTAATTAATATAGAATATAAAATCATGTAAATTGAAAAAATGCTTTATATTATACATATTTAATATTCATTTGTTCCGTTACTTCAATTAAGATATGTTTTATTAAAGATATGTTTCATTAAAATACATTTAAAATTCAATCTCTCCGATTTGAAAGGAATTTAATCACAAGTTAGCCAGAGTCATTCCGGCTTTTATGAGCACATTTATTTTAGCAATTTTCCTTTGCGCTACACAACTGTGTTGGCCTTCAATAAGAGGAAAAGAATCTCATTTCTAGTACAAGTTCGAAAAATGCTGCCATTGAAAGCCAAACAATTGAAAAAAATGGTAAAAATCTCTTTTCATGCAATGGAAGAAATGTCATCGGTTTATCTCTTTACATTATTATCTACAGGAAAATACACTTATTTGAATGATTGATACGTGAGGTGAATTTATTGAAGTAAAAGTCTGGGAAACTGTTGCATTGTTGTCAATCTTCCTAACCAAATATGTAGAAAAAAGCTAACACGTGTGAATAAAGATTAATACTTCGTCTGCAACAAAAAGCATTAAATTTCACGTAAATAAAAGCAGGTATTAAAAACAACGAATATTACAGAGTTATTGTAACCATAATAGTAATTTTTACAATTGTAGCTAATAGTCATTTTTCAACAAATATTAAAGTTGAAAAACTACCTGCTCGGTGAAACTGTTTGCCTATTTTTCAAATTCATATACAAACACATTTAATTTTATTTTCAAATTTGGCCATTCACGTTTTTCCCGCATAAAGCAATTGAACCCTGCTTTATAAATGCTTACTATACTGTATGTGTCATTTAATAAGAATAATTCATATCAAAAGATAATTAAAGATTTTTTTTGCACCACTGAGTGTCCATACCCAATTTATAGTTGAATGGTTGTCATTATCCAATTTAGATATGTTTTATTCAAAATAAATGTTCATAGATACTCTTATTTCCGACAGTTTAACAAATAAGAAGGGCTGTTTTGTTTCTATTAATGAGACAAGCGGTCAGGTTTGAATAATATTATGTAAAAGAAATTTGAAATTACTTTCTGCTTATTATTTTTATTTGCATAAACTTGAAAAATATAAATGTAAACATTAAATAATGGCAAAACGCGGCATAATTCGGGTTTTTTCCAGGTACAGTTTGTTTGAGCCATAACATTATCGTATCAAATTGCCATGAAGCTGAAATATCAAAGACAAGAAGAAAGAAGAGGGCCATGATGGCCCTAGATCGCTCACCTGACCCAAAATGTGACCACTAGTGTTAACTAGGATTATCCATATTTGAGCAGTGTGACTTAGTTTTTACCCAGGTGACCCATATTCGAACTTGACCTAGAAATCAACAAGAGCGCATTTGTTGCCGATAAACCAGTTCATGTTATAGGTTTGCAGTTTAGAGTTATTAGAATCAACCTGAAACCTGTTTAGTTTTAATCACCAAACTGTGGGTTTATCAAGAGTAAAAATGGTGGACAATGTATCCAGATATCTAATTTTAGAAGAATTAATGTGTTCTGAATACGATGACAATATTCTTTTGCTACAAAAAATAACCAGGAACACAGTTTGTAGCATGGCTGTTGCCAACCACAACATTTAGAGAAAGAAACAAACGAATTCAGAACTATGTGGAGGGAGTATTGCCATATTATAGTGTTGATGATTTTAAGGACAGATTCCGAATCAGTAGGGAAACATTCGACTCGTTAGTAGAACAAATGATTCCATACATAGGTAAAGGGGAAATATGCCTTGAAAAGAAACTGCTAATATATGTCAAGTATATATCAACACAACAGACGTATCAAGCTTTGGCAGATATATTTGGGGTATGCGAGTATTCTGTACACAAATGCATTCATGAAATTTTAGAGAAAATTTGTAAACACTTGCTACCAGATTTAGTGAAATGGCCAGAGAAACGGAGCAGCTGATAGAACTGTAGATGGATTCCAGGAAATCAATGGTTTTCCAGGTGTCATTGGAGCGATTGATGGAAGTCATATCCCTATCAGCACCCCAACAGAATTCCCAGAAAACTGTATTAACAGAAAAGGTTACCCTTCCTTGATACTTCAAGCAGTTTGCGACTGTAACCTTAAGTTTTTAGATGTATATTGCGGGTGGCCTGGGTCAGTGCACGAT